>NW_008684391.1:28435-58534 GCF_000695815.1 Acanthisitta chloris | reverse complement strand
AGGCCACGCCCCCTGTCCGGTGCGCGTGGCGTGGCTTGGCGCGCTCTCCCCTCCTTCCTCTTCCGGTCCCTCCTGCGCCTGCGCACTGCGTCCCGGAAACGGAGCCACGTCTACCTGAAGATGGCGCCGACCCTCTCACCCCGGCCTGAGGTCTCTCCGTGACTGGTGCTGCCCCGAGCGCCGTCACGACTCACCTCAGGTTGTCCCGTTCTGGGAGGAGGTGAGGCTGAAGGGCTGAAGGTTGGTAATGATCAGCGTGGGCAGTGTGGGGAGCAGTGGGCACGGTGGTTGTCTCCCTCGCTCTGTGTTGTTGTGTGTGGTTGTAACATTGTGTAGCAGGTGCTGGTGGTGTGATAGCTCAGCCTTTTGTTTTTCATAAAAGCCTGATTTGGTTTATTTCCGTCTAAGCAGCAAAGGAGTAGGGAGGGAGCTATTAAAATGAAATGACAGCACTCATAGGTTAACACAGGAGGTGTTTAGGTAACCCATTTGTCTTGCCTTGTCAGCATCAGTCTGATATGGTGAGACACAGGTTGCCTAGGGAGGTTGTAATGCCCCAACCTTGGGGATGTTCAAGGCTGGATAGGATAAAGCCTTGAGCAGCCTGGTCTAGTGGGGCGGTGTCCCTGCCCATGGCAGGGGCTTAGGACTAGGTGATCTCTGAGGTCCATTCCAACCCCTGAAATTCTATGATTTTTAACGGTTCTATGTCTTTTGCAGCATATGGGCCTAAGGTTTTGAAGCTACAGAGTTTATCAGCAGACACTCATCATGTCTTGGCTTGCTGATCTCGCTGGGAAGGCAGAGGATCTACTCAACAGAGTTGACCAAGGAGCTGCATCTGCTTTGAGCAAAAAAGACACATCAAGCAGTGCAGTTTATGATAATAAGAGTTTGGACTCTGCCAATGAATATTCTGAAGTGAGGCAGCATACTGGAGAGCTGAAATACCAGACATCATCCAAAGCAGCCTTCATCTCCTCAGCAGCTGATAACATCAAACATCAGAAGGCCACAATCCTTGCAGGGACAGCCAATGTTAAACCAGCACGCAGGACATCCTCAGAGGTTGCTTCTCCAGTAGAAAGTGTTTCCACACCCAGAGCTGCCTCGCAGTTCGTGAGAAGAAAAAAGTCAGAACCTGATGATGAGTTGCTGTTTGATTTTCTCAACAGCTCAGAGAAGGAGCCTAATGGAAGGATGGACTCTAAAAAGGAGAAAGGCAAGGCACCTGTTCTTCAAAATCACTCTCGGACTTCAAGTGTTAGTTCTGTGTCTACCAGTACACAGAGTGCAAGAACTGCTGAAGATAATTCCATCAGGAGCCACGGCAATGGTAGTTAAATAGTATTGAACGTAGAGATATTTAAAACCCAAGTATGTCTAGGGTAAGGCTAGGTAATGGATTTAATGTCACTTCATGAAACATATAATGGTAGTAGTATGTCAGATGTGTGGAGTACACCAGGGCATTTCACATTTGTTCATCACTGGGGTAATCTTACTTACCGTGCTGGTTTGACAAGCTGCATAAGTAATACCTAAATCTTTTGTGTTCTGGACCTACTTTGTTGCTCCTGCTCACCTTGACCTCCCTCAGCTATGGCCTAACTGTGCATCAGCCCCTGTACATCCCCACTTGAAAGCACAGGTGCTGCTGCATTTGTTTGGTCACTCGGGCTTTTACCTGTTGGTTCCATGTAGGAGAGTGAGTGACTTTCACCAGCAGGTAGATGGTGTTTGCTGTTGCCCAGTGCACCATGTGAGGTGGTGGGAGGTTTTCTCTGTTCTGCCATGGAAGAGGGACAAGCTGACAAACTTGCTTGTCCTGCAGAGTGGGAAGGTGGATGTGGATAGGCTGTTGTAGAGCTACAGGCACAAGAGAGTTGGATAGAAAAAGCCTTTGGGTTTGCCAGAAGTAGTTCATTACTGCAGTATAAATCCAGAGACCTGAAAGAGCCTCCAGGCCAGATGGTAAAAAGATGGAGCTGTTATCAAGTCAACAACACAAAGCATAATGTGTCTGGGAAGTATCAGGAACTTGTGTTCTCCACCAGACTGTCCAGTCCACACTCAGTCCTTGTTGTTGCTGTGCTACTTTGGTGTTGTTTATTTTAGAGAATTGAAGCAAATGGTTGTGTTATTAACAATGTAGTTAGATGACTTTATTACTTGTTCTGTACTTTGAGTATGTAAAATATTGTACATACCACTTTTTTGCTTACTGCATTGAGTATGCTGAAAAACTTAAAAACATAAAAAGGGATCATTTCCTAAGATGTGACTAGTTCTGTATTTCTGGGTCTATAACTTTGCAGTAAAGTTCACTATTGCTACTAATAATAATTCAAATGTGTTAGACCTGGCTATATGGCCTTGCTGATTGGTGCTTAAGAAACATATTTGTTTTGCTCAGTGTGGCCTGTTGAACTTTCTTAGGATTTTTCAGTGGAGTTTGCATTGTGGAGCTGCTAAATAGGAAAGGACACAGGTACAACATAGGGTTTGAGCATGCTGGTTTCAAAATTGATTGTACAGATAGATCTGTATCTTTTAAATATTCTGTATAACATCTGTTGAAGCAGCTTATGTTACATTAGCTATAGACAAAACCAATTAACATTATACTTTGTATATTGCCATGGTTATATTCTGCTATGTGCTAAAATGGCTAATTTCTTGCTTCATTAGCTTCATTAATCTATTGAGTTTTCCAGACAAAGAAGTGAGGATAAATTGTCTGATAATTTGGAAACTGTGCAAATAAATCAAAGGGAAGATAATGACAGTTCTTAGAATGCTTTAAACAGAAAAAGGGTTTGGAACATATGGTAGAAATCTTCCTGTCAGTGCTGCTACTCGTGGATGGTGGTATTCAGAATTAATATTGTGCCCCTGTTCCTGGGCTCAGGGTAATAGGAGCTGCTGCAGGGGTAACAAGGAAGCTGGAGCAGCTTGGTTGGTGAAGTAAATAATGGTTTGGCAACTAAACTGCACACTGGCTTGGAATTGGTTGCAGTCTGTCTCTCTGGATTTTCAGCAGTTATTTCCCTGGGATATAATAAATTCAGAAGTAATATTTTTGGATTTCCTGCTTGTTTGTTCAGTGCATGTTACGCTGTCTTATCTTAACACTGCTGCAAAGCTTCCAGCTGTCTGCATGTTGGAATCAAGGCTCTCATAGTGGATGTGTAACTTTCCCAGCATTAATCAGGGATGCTCTGTGTATTTGTGCATGATGGGAAAAGGCTCTTGGTTCCTCCTTCCCTGCAAGGGCTGTTGTACAGAATACTGTCAGGAGTTCCCTTATTGTTCTCTTTTCAAATAAAATGTGCATCCTCAAAATCTGAATGGAAAACCAGAATAAGCTTATACTAAAAATTCCCCTAGTTAGCTACTAGGTATATTTAATCTCTTCTGTTACTCAACTTCTGAGGACATTTCTGAGCAGCAAAGTCATAAAAGGAGTGTGAATGTTCTGAAATCCTAGATTTGTCATTAATGTAAATAAGAAATTTTATAACTTACATGTTTTGGCTTCCTGGATTAGCAAAAACACTGCATGGTGCATGTATGATAGTCCTATTTTGTGCCAGTCCCTTGTGAGAAGCAACTCCATATCCCATTTCAGTATAAACTATTTTGATTTGTTCTTGTTAATGAGTCATTGATGCAGATCATAGAACTGTTCATATAAGGGCAGCTTAACAATGCATGTACTAGTTCTAAGTTGCATCTCTCTGTACAGAAACTCCAGACAGCTCAGACTCTGGACTGGGAGCACAAGGGAATGGTGTGAAGGATTCCTCACCAAGTGCAGTAACTAATCCTAACCTCTCAGCTAATGATGATTGCAAATCACATGAGCTGTCCAACCTTCGCCTGGAGAATCAGCTGCTGCGAAATGAAGTTCAGTCTTTAAATCAAGAGATGGCTTCATTAATACAGAGGTCCAAAGAAACACAAGAAGGTACTCCAACTATAAAATTAGTAAAAGGCTAGTGAACTAGAAAACAAATGCTATTTCTGTGTCAGTGTTTTGTATGTATAGTAAAATCTCTCTAGTTGCATTTGCATTTATGACTTCTCACATAAAATGATTCTTAGTTTCAGGGTAATGAGATGGGAGAAACAAAAAGGCCTTGTTCAGCTCGACAGATGAAACAAATGTTGGTCAAAACTGTGTGTTCAAGTTTGTTACAAAGCTTACATCTTAGTAAAACAGTGGTAGTAAGTATCACTGTTCATATACTTTTCCTGCATTTTAGTGGCTATTGCAAAATCCTTATTTTTAAACGAGTAAATTCCTTTAAATACTTCAAAATCTGACTACTGTCTGGCTGTAGTAGGATATAATCTGTCATGCCTAGAGACTGACAGTAAAAATATAAAATTTAATATGTTTAGGATGGCCTCACTAGCTTTTTGAAAGCCAAATGAAATGACAAATGTAAAAAATGTGAATCCAGATTAAATAAATGGTGAAACATACGGTAAACTCCTGCTGTTAGGCATAAAACTCAGGGGCCACATTTTTTTCACAGTAACTATATATAAGCCAGATAATTTTAATTTCCACTGAAGTTTAATATGAGATGTTTGATTAAAACCAGAAACCTCTGTATGTATTCAGGCATTATTTCAACACTGGTATGTTTTTCTACAGTTACTTAGTTTGAGCTTGTTGTCATATAGAGTTAAACTAGATGCTTTATGCAGAGGTTTTTGCTCACACAGGTATATTTGACAGTAGGCCATGGCAAGGGGTGGAGCAGGTAAAATCTGTCATCTGCAGTGTGACCCAGAATGAAATGTCTATTTTGAGATCATCTCCAAAATTTTATGGGTCAGCCAGTGTTGCTACTTCCCAGTAGCTCATGAATTTTCAGTTTGGGTTGTATTTAATGTTTTTCTTTAAGAAATGAGATATGTGCATCCTGACTCTTTAGGTGACCTTGCAATGTCTACTTTTATAAACTTCAAATGAACTTCTTATTTTGTAGAACTGAACAAATCCCGGGAAAAGGTCGAGAAGTGGAACGTTGACCATTCAAAGAGTGACAGGATGGTTAGAGAGCTTCAAGCTCGAGTTGATGATCTGACAGAAGCTGTTGGTGCCAAAGATTCTCAGCTGGCTGTGCTGAAAGTACGGTTACAAGAAGCTGATCAGCTCTTAAGTGCTCGGACAGAAGCTTTGGAAGCACTGCAGAGTGAGAAATCTCGGTACTTCATCATTTCATACTTCACAACTCTGCACATGGTAGCAAGTTTGGTATATAATTTAGCCTCTTTAAGAGTAAGCATTAATCATAGAAGAATTTTTGGTTTGGGGTTGGAATGGATCCTTATAGATCATCTAGTCTCAACCCCATGCCATGGGCAGGGACACCTCCAGCCAGAGCAGGTTGCTCAAGGCTTCATCCAACTTTGCTTTGAACACTGCCAGGGTTGGGGTATCTAATACCTCCCTGGGCAACCTGTGCCAGTGTCTCGTCACCCTTACAGTAAAAAGCTTTTCCCTAACATATAACCTAAATTTCCTCTCTTTCAATTTGTACCTGTTGTCACTGCAGCTCCTAACAAAGAGTCCCTCTCCCTCTCTTAAGAAACTAATGGGGAAAGGTATTCTGAGAAGGTTTGAAATTAGGAGGATTTAAGTTTGCTCTGAGCCTGCTATATCATTGTTGGCAGTGGGAACAGGGCAAATGAGTATCAAATAGGGGCAGTTGGCACCCAGTTGAAACCCGTTTTGTATCAAGTATTTCTTTTTGTGTCAGAGGCTGAAGCTGAAAGTCCCAAGAATTTTTTATTTTGCTTGAAGAACACACTTACTCTGCAAATACAAAGACTTTCCTGACCTATCTCAGTGTTGGGATTTGAATCAGCAGATGGATACTCCAGAATATAGGTCAGGGAGGAGGTGTGTGTGTCATTAACTCCAGGCCTCTCATCAGGAGTCAGCCAGATTCAGTAATTTACTGGGTAAATTTTCAAAGCTGCTCTGGTAACCGGGAAGGCATATTTCCACCTGAAAAATCACTCTGGCTTTCTTCTTTTTAATTGTGTGTTGCTCTTTCAGGATAATACAAGACCACAGTGAAGGAAGCAGTTTACAGAATCAAGCTCTTCAAACACTTCAGGAGAGGCTGCGTGATGCAGACTCTGCGCTCAAGCGGGAGCAAGAAAGTTACAAACAAATGCAGGTTAGACATGAAGAGTAAGGAGGACTTAGAGTCTCTGCTTTTGAGATCAGATCTGTGAGGTTCCAAGTGCTCTCTTCTATCTTTGATTTCAATTCCTGTTCAGGGTACTCATTGTTTGGAAGAATGTGCTGCACTATGTATCCTTCTGATGCCAGTTTGCTTTTTATATGTTACTTTGAAAGCTTCATGAGTAAAAGTTTTTGAGGATTACTGCTGCCAGTTTTTACTGGGGTATTAAGCTGGATGATGATTTCTGTGGTAAAGGTACGAGTACATTATTGCTAGATACTGCTTCCCACACTTAGCCTTTGTTATGTGTCATAGCAGCTCTGAAAATCTTTATCAGTGTCCATTCTAGGCTTTTTTACAAATCCTTCAGAACATGTCAGGCTACATTTGATAACATTTTTTGAGGGGAAAGCTTGTTTTTTGTTTACTAAATAAATGCCAGTAATAGGAAGATTGTTATTCCCTGGTTATTTCTGGTGAGGGAAATAAATGCATATTTTTACTGATACTATTTAGCACTAGTTTACAAGCAGAATATCTTTCCACATAGCATTAATACATCCGTAAGTTGAAGGTGGTAGATATGAGGTGTTGTGCCATGCGTAGTTGCTTTTAAACCTTCTTTTTTCCTTTCTAGGTAAAAGTTGAGACTGTGTTTAAACACCAAGTATTGTTTCTTTGTTGCTAATAGAATGAATTTGCTGCTCGGCTAAGTAAAATGGAAGCAGAACGTCAGACCTTGGCTGAAGGGATAACTGTAGCAGAAAGAAAGTACTTGGATGAAAAGAGGAGAGCTGATGAGCTGCAGCAGCAAGTCAAAGTAACTAAAAACCACCTAGAATCTGCCAAACAGGAGCTGACAGACTATAAACAGAAAGCTACTCGCATTCTTCAAGTAAGTAAGCATTTGTGTAAAGAAACACAGTTTGATTTGTACATTTTTTTAATGTGTTATGCTTCAAATAATCTAATTTGTGGGGTTTTTTCATGTGACTTGTAATGTGTTTGGAGGCATATCTATAATGATACCTATATAGAAGAGCTACCAGTCTGCATTTTGTAAATTTGAGGTTATAAATGGAGTTAAGTAATTGAAATGGTAGTTCAGGTCCTGAACTTGAAGAAGAATCCAAGCAAACTGTTGCACTTACTGGTGCTTCATCTCTCAGTGTGTTCTTCATCCAGGAGTCCAGTCTTAGGCAGATAGTTTAATAGATGTAACCTACAATTTGTTCCATACCCAGTATTCTTAATTCAGGAGTATTGCTCTGCTGTGCTTGAGGCTGGAGCATAGCTTAGAGTGGAGACTTAGGTATAACCAAAGAAAAGGTTTTTCTATATTCTGAAAGTTTGTTGTGTGGTCAACATCATATAAACAATGGAAAAATCAGGTATTTTGTGCAGAGTTCTGCAGTACTTAAATTGTCAAATACACCTAGTCCAAACATAATTGGTTGGAGTCTTGTTTATAAATGTTAGCAAGATGTTGAAGATAAAGATCTCTGATTAGGGTAATTAATTTAGTGTAATGTCCAAGGACAAGTTTTTATCCATCTTGATACATATGAAAAGCCTGAAATGGCAAGTCAATGTCGAGCTAACATTAGACTGACTCCAAAAAAAATGGTTTATCCTCTTTCCTGGAAGAGTTATTGCTGTATTTGGTTCGTATTTGGCTTTGTTGGCAGTCATCATGTAGTTGAGCCCTTTCAAAATACTGCTATCAATAATATATTGATTTGTTATTTCAGTCTAAGGAAAAGTTGATAAACAGCTTAAAAGAAGGCTCTGGTATTGAAGGCCTGGACAGCAATACAGCAAGCACAATGGAACTGGAAGAACTGAGACATGAGCGAGACACTCAGAGAGAAGAAATACAAAAACTAATGGGGCAAATACAACAGATGAGGACAGAGCTGCAGGTAGTTCTGCTTATGTACACGTGTTTGTGGTTAACCACAACAAAGGACTGTTTTCTTGTATGCTGTGACTCTGTTTCTAGTATATATATTACCACTTCTCTCTTCCCTCACTACTGTGTGCTTCTTTAGAAGGAAGCATTTTTTTCCAAACAAGCATGGCAATTTCTATAGAGATCACCTATATCCTTTTGTGTGCAAGGGCTACTAATCCTTGAAGTGCTGTAATCCAGGTCATCTGCTGGCATAATGGGCTCAACCCAGCCATTGCACGCAAGCCTCCTTCACACAGTTTTGGCCTGTGGACACTAGAAAGGAAGAAGTGGAGGCTTTGGATGTTCACAAAATACATTTATTTTATTGATAAATTAGTGAAAGTATTATGTATAAAATGACCAAGTGCCATTTATCCATTACACCCTCACCTGCCTTTTCCTTTGAAGCAATATTGCACATACAACTTGTTTTTGCTGTTACCTCCGACAGGTTGCAGTAATGTTCCAGTGTTAGTGAAATGGTTACATTTCTGTTTGTTTCAGGATATGGAGGCACAGCAGGTAAGTGAAGCTGAGTCAGTGAGAGATCAGCTTCAAGACCTACAAGAGCAGATATCAGCACATAAAATGGCCAAGCAAGAGGCAGAAGCTGAACTAGAACGGCAAAAACAGGTAAGAAATTCTTGAAAGCTCATTGTTCTTATTTTAGGCCCCGTGTGGTGTCATCAGCAAAACATTTGGCTTAATAGGAGAGTAGCTTACGGATTATTTTTTTTCTAGTGTTCCAAAGAAATCCCCAAAAGTTTGGTGAGTATCACTAGGCCAAAGAAAGCACACCCAGGACTAAGCTATGCTCAGGGCCCTTCTGGTTACTCCAAATGATCAGAGATCTCACCCATGTGTGAAAGAATAAACAGGACCCTAGGGAGTGCACAGAACTGTTTAGGATCTTAAGTTTTATTCAGCAGAGAAATAATCAGAAAACAGGGATATAGTAACATTCATAACATTATTACATCAGAAACTCAAATACTGGCAGTGTTTACTGTGGATCTTCCTGTACTCAATCAGTACATAAGTTTTAGCTCATAAAACAATGTCAGTGTTCTACTAATTTGTAGATTTATTTTTTCAATCTACTTGTTACTCAGTTTTGAGTTTAATTTTATTGCTTCCAAACTGGTCTATTAGACAAATTACTGATAAAATTATATTAATGAAATTTGTAAGATTGTGTCATCTTTTTAGGCAAATGCTGCCTTGATTTAAGCAGTTTTGTGCTAAGAAGAAAGTGGGGAAAAAAAGCAAACTTGTATTGCATGTGAGCAAACTTATTTGATAGGAATTGGACAAATACTTTGCACCCTGTTAAAAAATTCCTCTGTAAGAAAAAAAACCTCCTGTAAAGAGAATTAATAATGAAGAAGTCAGGAGTACACTGTATCTGCTAGGGACAATTTATCTTATAGGATTATCTGTCCTTCCAAAAATTACATTTTAATGGGATGCTGACAGCTTGAACTAATTAAAAGGCAGAAGTCGAGGTCTGCTCTTGATGGGTAACTGATGTTTATTATGTTAGAGCAGATGGTAGATTGTATTTTGTTACTACTGCCCTTCTGAGGAGTGTGCTTTAAGTCAATGCTACATATAGAAAGAGTGAGATGAATTAAAAAACCCTTAGCAGTTATTGCAGAAACTGAAGTATTCCTTTTGCTGCCACACATTTACATATACTTAATACAATTATGGTCAGTTCTGTCTGGGAGTTCCTTTAACTATTGTTTAGCCTGGAGGAGGAGACCTTATCACCCTCTACAACTCCCTGACAGGAGGTTGGAGTCAGGTGGGGGTTGGTCTCTTCTCCCAGGCAACCAGCAGCAGGACAAGAGGGCACAGACTCAAGCTCTGCCAGGGGAGGTTTAGGTTGGCTATTTGGAAGAGATTTTTTACAGAGAGAGTGATCAGGCATTGGAATGTGCTGCCCAGGGAGGTGGTGGATTCACCATCCCTGGAGGTTTTCAAGCTGAGACTGGATGTGGCTCTTAGTGCCATGGTCTGGTAACCACAGTAGGGTTGGACTCGATGGTCTTGGAGGTCTTTTCCAACCCGGCTGATTCTATAATTCTATGATTCTATTGCCATAAGGTTTCAGAAACTGAAGATGGAAAACAAGTAGAGGTGTTATTTTTTGTACATGTGATGGTTTGAAGGGAGAACAGAATTAGCTGTTTTCTGTAGCTACTGACAGCTGAAGTGATAGTGATTGAAGCCTGTCTTACTTTCAAAGATAAGCTCAGGAGTTAAAATAGCCACTAAATCATGGGAGTAACAAAATTTAAGGTTAGATTTACAGTTTGGTAATTTGTTTTTTTACTAATACTCCTTCCCCTTTCACATCTGTTATGTGAATTTATCCTAAACTTCAGAGCAAGATGTGTGTCATGAAGAATTATAGACAGATATGCCAAGGGTTTTTCAATGGTTTTAAAAATGCTGTTTTGAATTAACAAATTTATTTTAGGAATACAGATTTCCCTCAAAGTATTTCCTAAGTGTTACATTATTGACATAGTTTCAAGATAGCAATATATTAAATAGTGAAAGCGTAAGGAGGGTAAATGTTGGTCCCAATGAAATAGTGTGACCCTTAGTAAACTAGTCTGGATTAGTATTTATATTAGGTCAGTCTCCACAAATGAATGTAATAGGTCTTGTAGGTTGTGTCTTCATACTCAGCTCTCTCTTTCCCCCTATCCCCCCATCCTAACCAGACACTTAACCAAGATTAAATTTCAGTTTGTATTTGATTGCAGCATATTGCTTTCTAGTATTCTACTGTGAAACTCTAGATATGAGAGTCTCTCAAAATACATATATGTATAAAATCTTCTACTTGTAATTGTGATAAATTTCCTAGGAACTCCATTATACTGAAGAAGAACTGTATCGAACAAAGAATACTTTGCAAAGCAGAATAAAAGACAGAGAGGAAGAAATTCAGAAGCTCAGAAATCAGGTGTGTATAGAAAATAATTTTGTAATCTTCAATTGCAAAACTGGTGATGGGAACTGTTAATTTGATTAAAGTGTCCCAAAAGATCCCATAAAAGTTCTACTAGTGAGTTACAGTGTACTTGTTTACAATACAGAGTAGAGTTTTGGGAGTAGGGAGCACAAGAAGGGAACCATGTAGAGTAAATAGCCTAATTTATAGTTGTATGTGCTTTTATAGCAGGGAAAAATTCAACCCAACTAGACCTGATGGGATGGTGTTGAATCAACATTCTTCTTTTTGAAAACCAAAAATGTCATTGGAGATTTTTTAGGTCATTGTGATTTCTACTAGGATCCTTGTAACTGGCCATAAGAACCTAAGTTATGTCCCACTGACTCAGTGATCCATTTAGCTCACTGTTCTGTCTTGGACTGTGGCAGCAGGGGCCAGTGTGTTTTGGCTGCTTTCTACACTCCCTTGTGCTTGCTCAGCATCAGCTGTTGAGCTAAGGGTGTTAGTGCTGTTAGTCTCTACTGAGTCCCACCAGCATGGATCTATTTTCCTTGTATCAGTCTAATCCCTTTTGGAGCCTTCTGATACTTGTCAGCCCTCGCAGTCCCCTTGGGCAGCATGAAGGCATAGGCCTTGTGTTGTGCAAATTTCTTAGCATAATTAAAAGTAGTTTGTATGTAGAGAAACTGATAGTCTAGAGTCAGCTTTGATCAGCTGTGCAGTTAGTGTCAGAGGATCTGGAAATTGTTGTGTTGTTACACAGATTTCTCGAGCCTGTTGGCAGATGAATTTTCTGGTCATTCTGACTTCAGGACTACCTGCACCTGCTCCATTGCATGCATCCGATTTGTATTTTGGGTGTCTGACATTCCTGATGATTCTGTTTTGTGATCATTGAAGCTACATCTTTATGGTATATGATGCCACAAACTAGGTGAGGTAGTCACTGTAGTGAATAGAACAGTTGTACCTATGGCAGACCTAGTGATTCCCATTTGCTTTAAGTGTTTTCTGCAGATTGAATAACATGATCCATGTCAAATGCATGATCTGTTTGCTGTCCTTGCAGGTTTTGTTTGCTAGTACAATCATGTTTTCTACCTCAGTGCTCCTCAGTTCTTCTGCAACATATCCTGCATTTTCACCATTTCAGTCAAGTTTTCCTGTAAAGTGGCATCAGATTCTCCCCATTTTACTGAGTTTTATCTTCCTTGCTTGAAAACATATCATATACTCACTGTGAAGTTGCAAGTATGGAGTCCAGACTGGATTAGCTGGCTATGTCATTCCTACCATTTAAACTCGTCCCTGAGGCACAGTATTGGTCTTATGATCAAATCTAGGATGATACAGAAATGCTCATGTGATTAGAGGTGGAAAACAGGAGAACATTTTTACCTAGAGTTTCTTGTGTCATATGAAATTTTTTTGGTTTAGCAACTATTGAAATTAATTTTCCCATTTACCCGGCTCATTGGTGATAGTTTTGATAACATTATCCTGTAAAAATTCTGCAGTGGAGTAACTTGGTTCTTGAAGGCTGAGATGTCTAGAGTTTTGTAAAATGTCGCTTGGTCAGACTTTGAACTCAGCCTGATTTTTTTTTTTCTTTGCTCTGTTTTTTAGCTCACAAACAAGACTCTAAGTAGTAGTAGTCAGACAGAATTAGAAAATCGGCTTCATCAGCTGACAGAAACACTCATTCAGAAGCAAACCATGTTAGAGAGCCTGAGCACAGAGAAGAACTCACTTGTCTATCAGCTGGAACGACTTGAGCAGCAGCTGAAGGGTGTCCAAGGCACTAGTGCTAATGGACCTTCCATTAACATGGCAGGCATTGATGGTGCTGAAGGTAAGGAAGGAAATACACTTAAAACTCTTGTCTTGTCTGCAGTTGAGGTTTCTGTATTTCCAAATGCCTTTCCCTGAAAGTCTGAGTTCGTAAGGAAAAGAAAATGCTGAAAATAAGCCAGTTATGCTGGAGGTCTTTTCTTAGAGCATCCAGTATCATAACAGATAGTTAACTGGAAGCTCCTTTTTGTGTATGAATGGCTTTAAGTAAGCTTAATGAAGCTAATTTAGTCTTTAATTCTCAATACTATTGGAACAATTATATTTAAAAATCCTGGCAAGAGGTGCAAATAAACCTGTCTTATGGGGTTTAAACTGAATTATTTGAAGCAGGATCTAAGTATTCTCTTGTAAAAAGGGTTTGGGAGGAGAGCAAGAATGGGATACTTCCTTCTGATAATTGATCAGAGTTTGGGTTGAAATTAATTTCCTCTTTGCTTTCTGTTTTTCTTGAAAGCAGCTTAAAATATGGTGGTTCTGTTGAGGTTGGTTGGTCTGTCCTGTATCTCTGGGAGAACCTCAGCAGCTGATCCATGATGTTGAGATGTTACTCTTCAGAGTTTGTCATTTTGTATATATATTAAGTAACTTTAAAAGCAAAGGACAGTGACTAAGAGGTGTAAAATGACAATCCAGACTTTTGTTCCTCCGCTTATGAAAGCAGAGTTGAAATATATTTCCTTCTGACTTGTCCTGCTGGCCACACTATTCTTGATACAGGCCAAGATGCTGTTGGCTTTCTTGGCCACCTGTGCACACTGTTGGTTCATGTTGAGCCACTATGCACCAGCACTACCAAGTCCCTTTCTGACAACACTTTTGCCACTCCTCCCCCAGCCTGGAGCTGCATGGGGTTGTTATGTCCTAAGTGCATATGTGTATATGCAGGTACAGTGTGTGCGTGTGTACATATATATTTATATGTCTTTGTTATACACTATAGATTTGTTTTGCTGAAGCAGCAACTTAGCTAATGGGACTTTTTGCTTTTCTCCCTCCCAACAGGTGCCCGGCTGCGCAGTGTTCCCGTGCTGTTCAGTGACATGGACTCCAGCATGGCAGGGATGTACGGGAGAGTACGCAAAGCTGCTAGTAGTATAGATCAGTTTAGGTAAGAGTGTCCTAAGGGAATACATTTTGTAATTGCTCTAATCCTTTTGCAGTTTTCAAGTGACACACTTTGGTTTGTATTGCTTTTATGTCGGTGAAAGTTAAAACCGATGCAGCTAAAGTATGGCGTAAATCACTAAATATTGACCTGCTTCCCTTGTGCTTTCCTATGATATTAATACTTTGGGGCTTTGGCAAATTACAGTCAATTATTTAAATGACACTCTTGTAGATTTTGATAGAAGAGGATCTCTAAATTATGTACAAAATATCTAACCTTTTCCATTACCATCTTCGACATTTTTTTACTTTCAGAAGTATTGACTGTGTCTGTGATAAACACAGCAAGAGTGTTTTAGTTGGGAGTATCATCTGTACTCTCCTAGTCCTGTTCAGGTGTCCTGATGAATGCAAGATTCTGGGTTCTGACCCAGTGCAGCTGTCCACCTTGGAAGATAATCTGTTTGAGGAATTAGTAAATGAAAATCAGTCTGAATCCAGCAAATGACTTGTTTCGATCCCTTTTCTGAGCAGCTAGGTTAGCTGTCAGTATTCACAGCAAAGGTCTGCTGCAAAACTTGAACCAAATACCTAAAGGAAACGAAATTAGGTAATACTTCTTAATACTTTGAAAACAAGATACCTTGATAGAAAGTCCTTGGTGCTTCCAGGGTACTTGAATTTCATTGTGAAGAGTATCAGGATTTCTGTGGTGGGATGTATTATACATAATGTGTTGGTACTGAACTTCGTCTAACAGTATCATACTCACTTCCACACATGGGTTTGTTTTTAGCTGACATTGCTGGGCAGCAGTGCACACACCTCATGCAGTTACTTTGAAGTACTGTGCTCTGCCTCTAGTGAAGTATAATAGCAGGAGTGACCTGTTGGGTTTTTCGGAGGAGTCCAAGGTTTTAGTTGCTTAAATCTTTTTGAAAGATTCATGACATGTCCTCAGGTAAGGAAATTTGACAAATATAGAGCATATTTGTGAGTTTTAAAATAGCTGTACAACTCTTGAGTCGTAATTATTTTTCAAAAACTCTGTAGCATGTAAGAGAAAAAATTAGGAGAATATGTTTTATGGTCTGAATTTTCTCACTCCACATAATGTTTTGAGTAAGTGGAGTAAAATTCTAGTCAAAACCAAAGCTGTGTGTATAACATCAGCTGATGTTTGTGGTGACTGGGATGAGAAGAACAGGAATTTACTGCTCAGTGTTAACTTGTGCACTTTGTTTTCTCTTGTACCTGTGTAGCATTCGTCTGGGAATCTTCCTAAGGCGGTACCCCATAGCCAGAGTCTTCGTAATCATCTACATGGTGAGTAACCTGTCTTTGAAGAAAGAAGTTTAATGCAAGTTTTCTATAGCCAGTTTATATAATGTCTTAAACTGCAAGATGTCTGATGCTCAGAAGACTGTATAATTAACAACCCAACGTGATTTTTTTATAAAGTGGACTAAATATTACTTACATAATAGCAGTTTGGAGTTATGTTGCTTGGCAGTTTTCAGTTTTTCCCAGGGATTCTTAGTATAGCAGTCTTATTATGTAGTTACTTATGTAACTACCACTCGAAGGACTGTAAAAGGAGATTTCTAGTGGTAAAATGCAGAACAATAGTGACCAGTTGCCTAGGTTGACCCACCAGGCCTGCATGCACTGCATTTTGGAAAATGACATCTGTTAGAGCTTCTTTAATATTTGACACTTCACTTTTCTTACAGTAACCAATGATCACTCTTCACTTGTAGTTGAAAAAGTGGCAAGAGTTTCTCTTGCTATGCTTAACCAAACAGTAGAAGGTTGCTCACCCACAGCAGGCAAGGTTGGGCTGGCAGCTGAGAGCAGCGAAATGCCTCCCTGTGCCACTGGAGGGCAGGTGCCTGTCGGCTGCAGGGCCTGTGGTGAGGCAGGTGTGCAGACTGCCCTGCTTGGAAACGTGCCACAGGTTGAGCCCTTGAGTCTTGGACATGGCAAAACACCCACGTTGCTTGAGAAGGTATAATGAATTGCTGACCAGAGTTTCTGAGAACAACTGTCACTATTTTAGGATATAAAGCAGACAGACAGGCATGAATAAAGGAAACTCTAATTTCCCCCTGCAATTGCATTTTCTGCCCTGTTAAGTGGTGGAAGGAACAGGGCTCTTTAATTCCTAACTTCTCTCTATCTTCCTATTATCATGTAAATGTATCAATATGTGAATAAAATGTTTTGTACCAAAACACTGAAGAATTCTACTGCCTAAGCTGCAGTCTGAAAGGGAACTCCATGGTGGCTGCATAGGAGCTGTATATTGGGCAGTCAGTGACAGTTAGCCTTTTTCAGCTCAAACCTTGACTATGACTGCTGTAACTTGAAGATGTGGCTTATGTATTCCTTGTTGCACTCCAAGCAGCTTCTTCTGTTCTCATTGGATAGTTTCACCCAAATTCAAAAGAGAATTAACATTCCCACACAGTTCATAAAAATGCCTCAAATCAGGGCCTGTGGTAAGGAGAAAGAAGGCAGAACCTCAGCTGGTTTACACAGTCTGGTGTCAGCCAGTTGGCACAGGAGGAGTGACTTAGCAGTCACTTAAGGCAGAACACATAATGTGCTGGCTGGGGACTGGGTGTTGGAGAGAACAGCTGGAGTCACTGGGGCATGGAGGAGAAGAGAAGGCAGAGGACATAAATCTGTAGGAAAACAGGCTGCTTTAGCTTTGCTGTTTGTGCAGTGTCTTAGATTTCTGCAAATGGCTTCTTCAGAATCTGACTCAGCATTTCATTGTCCAAATACAACTTCTTTGTTCAGGAGTATCTGATTAATAGGAAAAAAATTTATTCAATATATTTCTGCAAAACAAGTTTTATTAGCTCTCGTTAAGAGCTCTCATATTTATTACTGATGTGAACAATGATTGTCATTGCTGAGAAGTTTATTTCTTTTCTTTTCCCAGGCATTGCTTCATCTCTGGGTCATGATTGTTCTACTTACCTACACCCCAGAAATGCATCATGATGGTCCCAGTGGCAAGTAGACTGAGACAGGACCATATGCTGTGCTAATATAATTTGGACTGACAATGTCTTTAGAATAATCAGTCCTGAAATATCAGCAAACTTTTCCTCATGGTGTTTTGGAAGGATGAAAACCATCATGCCTGATTTATCACTACTGTTCAAACACATGTATAATACTATGTAGCGGTTTCAATTTACCTGAAAGACTATCACTTTCCTGGAGAAATAAAGCTGTTAAGTTAAGCTATGGTTAGCCTTTGCATTTTATGTAGACCTGCTGGTGGTTAGAGTGAAAGATAAGGCTCCTACAGAGAAATGCAAATCACAGATGTATCTGGTACAAATTATTTTAGGTCATACTGGTTGTGGGCTATGGTCAGGTAATATACTGTACTTAGCAATTGAAATAAACTTCTTTCTGGTTTCTTTCAGTCTGCTTTTGCACTTCTGTTTTTAACTGTGTAAATAGTAGGCTTTTCCTTAACATGTTAAATTGGAAAATGGACAAGGGATTGGTGCAATATATTTTTGTAAATAAGTTTAAGAATAAAATATTATGCATTCTTAGCTTTGTACTTCTGGTGCAATAGATGTATCTTTCCTACCAGGTGAATAGTGGGGCTGCCTGTTTAAAGGCTGATATTTTAGCTTTATTAGAGAGAGATGGTTTTGAGAAAGAAGGTTTAAACTCTTGGGGTTTTTTGCACTTGAAATTTGTATATTTTAACTGCATTTTCTTATACTGCTCTCATTCGTATGTGTCTTAATCAGATCTTATTGAAATATTTATTTTCTAAAGCTTTGGGTACTTAAAACTATTTCTATATGAAATCTATCAAAACATTAAAAATGTCTCATGTCTAAACACTCACCAAATATACTAATAAACAAGCCTCATCAAATATTTATCATAAACCCCAAAATACCAAACCTGCTGTAATAGTTCTGTTGTTGGACTGTGACATTCTGTAACTATGAATTATCGATACACAATCATCCCAGGTCACTTTCTTTCCTTAAGGAATTTCTTGTTTTCTTGTGTGGTGCTCACAGCTGAGTAATGAAAAGATGACTACAAGCAATTTGTCACTCTTGCTCTTAAGGATATGGTTCAGTTTTCAAGTGATTTGAACACACTAAGCACTAGGCCTCATGCATGAAGTCTGTCACACTGGCTCCTGTGGAAATGTTACAGTAGACAAATTGCTGTATTACTGCTCTGATCCAGATCTTGCAGAGAAAACTGAAATGTTTATTTGAACTGAGTAATAAAAGAGAGCATTTACTGTAAGTTGTGTCCCTGCCCTCTGTCACGTTTGCTGCACTTTGCCTAATTCCTGTTGCTTGTTTTCTTTTCAATCCTGATTTTAAAGCCACTTTTGAGCCCTGGGAGAGCTGATTGCTATAGAAGGAGAACAGGTAAAGGATCTTTGCATACTCATTCTCTATACACATGCAGTTTTTTTCATGAAAAAACCTCCAAAACACTGAACCTCTGAATACTCCAGCATATTATGACATTTTGGGAGGACCATGCTTAGTGGTATAAACCCCTTACAACTTTTTGACATCACACTAACAGCATATCTGTTCTTACCTCCTTTCTCACTGTTTTTTTTCTTTCCTGCAGGCACCACCTTTGGTGTAACTTATTGAAGCCACTGCAGTGTTTCTAGAACCCTTTAGGTGTGTTCTTTAGTTCTTCCATATTTTATGTTAGAAATTTCAGAGGGATAAGCACTGGGACATTCCTTATGCCTTTTGACCTTGGCTCTAGTATTCCAGTATCGGTTTGGGCCTATATAGTGTTACCCTTGTGATGCCTTAGAGATGAGAATAATGAGAAGCATCAGACTAGTGTTCTTAACAGTGCTAAACTGTGTCAGAGCTGTACAAGAAATAACTACCCCATAAAACTTTTGTTCACACTGACTGGATTTTTGCCTCATAACTCATTAAAATGAGTTCAAAACTATGTGATGGAGTCTCTCTGAATATCAATACCAAATTTTCAGTTGAGTGTTAAGATACATTTCCTGTCCTGATCAGCAATATTGGGCTCTGCTGCCATCTGTATAGATCTGTGGAATGTGCCACAGCTGTGGGTCAAATGTGACATAAGGACATAATTTTGACTAGCAGCTCCTCGTGGTGTTGCCTTACAGCCAGGAGGTTGCCTGGCTGAGCAGATGGCTTTGGAGCAAACAGGACACTTCTGGTAGCCTCTGTCTTAAGTGGTGGGATGATATCCCAAGTGCCAGATCTCGAGGGGCAGTTAAACTATCTCCACTTCGAAGACCTGAATAGCAATTTAGGGGTTTTGAAAATATTTTGCAACTGCTGAGCCTGTCTGTCCATGCTCTGTAGCCTAGAACCAGAAACAAATGGTTGTCATAACTCACAGAAAATAAGAACCTCTGTCTCCCAGCTGCTGTATCTCACTGTCTTGAGAGCACAATGGGCTATTGTGTGACTGAAGGAAAGTCCTTTTCATTTCCTTCCTTCCTGGACTTCTCCAGGTACTAAACACACAGTCTGACAAAATGAAAATGGTGAAAAATTAGGAAGAGAGGGTTGATAGGGAGCACCACATTATTGGTTTATATTTGTTTGCCCCCTCCCCATTTGTGCTACTTCCATGCTGTGGTGGGAAGGGCAGAGTGCATTGTGCCACCTTTCTGGCAGGGGATGAGAGGAGATGTCCCCTCTGGCACAGCTGGCAGACAGACTGCAGGTGAGGGTGGAGCTGCTCAGGCAGAGGAGGCTGCAGAGAGAGGTTGGTATGGGCAGTGAGAGCAAGATTACACTTTCCCAGCTATTTTGCAGCCTAGAAAGACCAATTTCTTTCATGCTCTGGTCATCTCAGTACACATTCAATTAGGCAGGTGTACTTGGAGGCAGATTTGGGTTTCTGTGAAAGAGGGCTTTGTTGCATACTCAGAAGCCCTTGTGTGGCAACAAACTCTTCTTTGCCACCTTGGTTTGCTGATACCTGATCTCTGCTTTATTTGCTGTGCTAGGCAAGCCATATGTATACTAAGACCCGGTATGAAGGAAGTGACTTTATTGCTTGATTGCAGATAGCATTAACAAGGGAGAAATCAGACTTCACAGTAATTAATTTGCTAATTTCTCATCAGTATAGATGAGAGACAGTGCTTTACCAGAGAGATAGGATTTCTTTCCTGACTGACTGCAGCCTGATTATAAGATTTGACATTAATATGTTGCTACATGTTTAGCCATGAAACTGTGAGGCAATTTTTATGGATAATAGAAAGAATTCATCAGAATTTCATTTGCTTTCATCTGTATGTTACCCTCCTGCCCTACAGCTTGAGTTTAGAAAGTCTTGACTTGGAAACAGGCAGACAGCTGTCAGCAAGCCAGAAATTGTGATGGATGGCAGCATTATTCTAACAGGTACCCATGGACATGCACTCACATTGATAATTCTCTTAGATACACAGCTTCCTATCAGACATGCACTCCTGAATTTAATCTCCATCTTACAGTCCTCGATGTTGGGCTGCTGGCAGAACTGGATCCCACCACTGCATTCCACAAATGCTGGAATGGGATTTCCAGTCCTCTCTACCAAGGAGTAAGTGCAAGCTGTCAGAGAAAGTATCAGCTACTACAGGCAGCTCAAGGCACTGGGGGGGTCATGTACTGCTGAATAGATCTCAGGGGTAAGTGAATCAAAGTGAGTGAAAAGCTTGGACTGGGAGCACAGACACTATTTTTAACTTGGGAAGAAATGAAATTTGCTGATTTATGATTAAAAACCTTTGCTAATGATGTGGTTAAAAGTCTTACAGATCAAACATCATGTAAGAGACTTCTTTCGAGAAAATATAAGATAGTAATAGAGAAGGAATGACCTCTCTGTGCCATGACTTAGGCTTTTCTAATCAAGGATCAGAAGCATGGATGGGTGTTTTGTCTAGAACTGACCTTTCCTGTACTGAATTTTAACTCTTTACAGAGATGTCACATGTGCAGCTTTTCATGTTCACATGTTCAGCTCAAATCAGGCAAACTGTATTTTGAGTCCACATTCATTGAAGAGAAACTGGGGGAGGAGGAGTTCGAGCTCTGTAGCAGCCTGTGGATGGGCTCCAGATGTTCTGCAAAATCAAGCAGCTGTGTTCGGTAAAGGTATGTGACAAGAAACTGATATTCTCATTTGCTATAACTAGCAAAGCTGAAATTAATCAGTTGCAAAATACCTGAAAGAATACAGGAAAGATCTGGGCTTAGTGGAATGGGATAGGGTGAATGCTGATATTTTCACACAGAAAAGGAGTCTGGTTTGGCATTCATAGTAAAGAGAAACATCAAAGACAGCTCTTTCTCCAGACTAGTGCTAATATACTTGGAATGTTTTCTCAATAACTTATTAAAAAGAATACCACCTTAACACCAGTGTCTTGCAGCAACCTGGAATACATGTAATTTTCGTATGCAAATTCAAACAATAATTAAGTGCTAAATTGCTCTATTTAAAAATTAAGAAGCTTGTGGAAAGCATTTCTGTTGATATATTTAGTGGCAAGAAAACACGATTCACAATTAGTGTTTAATTTGTAATTAGAAAACACATTCTGCTGAATGAGAGAAGGGAAATGCCAGTTTTCTGCCCAAACAGGTGGTTGCTCGAGGCAATCCCTGCCCGTGGACATCCCATCTCCATTGAGCCTTCCAGTTTCCCTCCCACTGCAACAAGTCAGGAGACTGCACAGGTGCAGTAGATGAAACAAAGAGCAGAAATTAGTATTTCCCCAGCTGTTCATGCTGATGTTCAAAGCTTCCCTCTACAAGAAAGCCAGCTTAGCTTGAGCTGCCTATCAGTGTCTGCCAACTGGATATGTGGATCAAGACTTTCCCAAGTGGGGCCTGCTAAAAACAAAGGAAGGAGTCTGAGATTTGTTTTGGAAAGCCTCCATTTTTCTGGACCCGCTTATCTTAGTGAACATGACTTTGACCTTTACAGGACTCTCAGCTAGCCACTAGCAGTTCACATATGAACTTTTGCAGCCATTACTTCTGAAAAGCAATACAAGCTTTGCTCTTGCAAAGCCACATTCTCACCCCCTTCTTTGGAGAGCCATGCAGGTGATGGAAGACACCATGGTCTGCAGGCATGCAGCCCTGGCCCTGTGGAGTTTGGTTTCCCATGCTGCTGCCAGACCCAGCAGCCAGTTGGGCATCATAAATGCAAGTGACCCATCTGCAGTCATGGGAGTGGGAACGTCCCCTTTGTGCCAGGCAATAGAATATCCAGGACCAACACACACCTGGTTCATCTGTGATGTGTGTGGCCATAAAGCATCACCTTGACAGGGGTTTCTAACTGCATATGGCACTTTTGAGGAACAGCAGTAGGAGAAGTTGTCCAAACTTCTGCTTCCAAGCTGGACACAGAAGCAGGGTTGCCTATGGGGGAGATGGGAGTGATGCTGCCTCAGTCACCAGGCCAGACACAGCTGGGGACTGTTTACAGGCCACAAATCCTGTCTCTGCCTGTGGGGGTCATGGAGGGAAAAAAGGTTGCCCAAGGACTAGGGTTCTGGCTTTGCAGCCAGAACAGACCTTTCCATAGGCATAAAGCAGAGCTGTGTGATCTCCTGTATCAGCTATACATGACTATTTATCATTAACTTAAGCTTATTGAAAGCATCGGTTTGAGCTCCCTGCACCTGCTGCTTCCCAAGGGTTCACACAGAGATCAATTATGCAACAAAAGCCTTAAATAAAAGCAAGCAGTACAGCTGCTGCCTTGAGGGGTTGTGCCCTTGCTGCCATATACTCAGCCCCCCCCGAGGTTTGTCATGGCCATCTCTGGGCAAGTGTTGCCCTGCCCTGGCTCTGCCCACCTCCATCAGGGTGGAGGCAGTGGGATGAGGTGATGCACCCACTCAGAAACATTCACCTCATCAAATATTATGGCTGTTACTATAGCTGTTTAGTTTTGGGTGGTTTTTTTTAGTATAAAACCTGGAACACCTTGTGTTTGGGAGAGCAGAAGAGGTTTAATCAAATACCTACTCAGGTTATTCCCACAATAGCTTGGCAGGAGATCTTGAAATACAGTTTTATGAATTATTTTCCTAGCATAGAAGTTGTACCCAAAGCTGAGTCCTTGGTGGAGTGGGGAGGAGGCTGAAAGGAGATCAGCTGTGACACAAGAGACATTTCTGGGAGGGTCAGGACCAGCTCTCTCTGTTTTCCAGCAGTTGTTAGTTTCTTTGTCTCAATTTACAGTTGGCTAAATCAAGTAGTTTCAAGCTTCTGGTGATCTCTCTGGCCTCTGGAGTTACAGATAAAAGCCATGCCTTTAAGTCTTACTGTTTTTCTGTCATTTTATCCTCAAAAGTTACCTTGCCTTTAGTTGCAAGGCCCCACAGTACTCCAGCCTCCTCCCTTATGACAGGGAGGCACAACATTCCATTTTACCCTGATGATGGGTTTAGGTCAGCAGCAGTATGGAGATATCCATTTCCCTGTACATTCTTCCCCTTAGACTCTTTCAAGAAAAGCAATGAGAAGGTGTTTGCAGCATTCTTGTTGACCCATGGAAACTGGTTTTCCATCCACCTTGGCACTGGGAAGAGGAAACACCTGTCAAACCAACCTCAAGACCCATTGACCTCGAGTATGAAGCTGTTGAAACCCAAGGTGCTTCTGAGCAATGGCCTCCTCCACATATTGTCTGGTGACCCCTTGGGAAGGCTGCACTGCTTAGCTTTTCAAATATCTCGAAGCACCTTCTAAGTGCCTAAGTAGGAATTATTTTGAGACTTATCAGCCTAAGTCCAAGTTAGTCTATTCCCTGCAGTAAGGGCTTGCGTTTATGAAAATCTATTTTTCAGTGCTTGACCATGAAAAGGTTCTGGCAAGTGTTCCCTTGATTTCAGCAACTAATGCCATGACATCAGAAAAGAAATCTGGTGTAACTGAATTTCAGCTGAGCTGAGGTTTGGGCTGAGTACATCAGTTTCCCCCACCAAGCTGGTATAGTGTTAGTTCAGTGATTTGTTATGGCCTGGAAACTACAGTTTCTCAGAGAATAGACAGTTCTGGTTTGTTTTAACCTGTGTCAGACTTCTGACAAGATCAGACCCAAGTCTGTGTTTAGGTTGAGGTGTCCTGAGGGGCAGCTGAGGCAGTAGTGGGCAAGATGCAACAGGGTTCAGGCTGCATCCTCCAGCCATGACCTCTTCTGCAGCCAAAGTGTTGTGGGTTACAGTGAAACCACAGTGATAAGACCTCACTGGTGGTAGACTTTCTTAAATATAGGTGTTCTGAGTCCTAAGGAAATGTACTTAAGAGGGATTAAAACAGATCCACTGTTTCCTAAAGCCACTCCTGTCCAGAGATGAAGGAGGAGCAGGCACAAGCCTCACTATGGTGGGTTGCTGTTGCAGAGGAGAGGAGAGGCCTATCCTTCACAGGGCTTGGATCTCATCTTTTCCACCTACTCAGGATCAGCTGGGTCTGGCTTTTAACAGCAGCATGTCTGCCTAAATCACTGGTTGGTAAATTACATTTTTCTGTCTAGAATGAGGTAAATGTGTATTTTATCTAGGTAATTAATCTGAGGGATAGAGCTAACATGATTATTGTGTTTTCTTTTCCCTTGCTCCTGTCAATATGGCCATGTGGCATTTGTATCTCAGAGCCTTTATTAAACTGGTTTATTTGTAAGCAATCAAACGAGGAAAATTATAAGGACAAGGATGATTTTGTTCAGCCTGTCACCTTTATCCAGCACTAACAAGCTAGGAAATGGCACTGCCTTTTATTGTCTTCCTATCTCTGTAAATTTGCTTTTATTGCAAAAAAAAATAAATAAAGCTCTTAAATAAGCAAAGAGGAACAGGCTTGGAAAATTCTGTGGACTCCAAGGTGCTTCTCTGGTTTTCCTCTGCAGGAACAAACACCACCCGTTCCCCCTTTCCCACGCACTGAACCTTTTCATTAATATGTCAGGAAGCATGACTCAATCTGCAGCTTTGTCAAGACACAGGCAGGAAATTTAGGTGCTTGCACCACCAACTGCTACTGTTCCTTACATTTTTTCCCCCTTAGATCTTGATAGCTTGCTGCCTTAGCACAGGCTGCTTCTCTGAATACAGTGACTAGTAAGGTAGTCAAAGTTGCCTTGCCATTAGAGCTTCTTTGGGAGGGCATTGAGTTATCAGTGACAAAAAATGCTGTATGGAAGCTAAGAGAAAAGAAGTAGGAGAGTGTCTCACCTGCAGCTCTAGTGAAAGTCATCCACAGGTATCCATCCACAGTTGCCCATTTGTTCCATATTCTGTGTCTCCAGTGACTATGCAACAAGATCCTCTCATGTCCTCTTCAATCAGAGGGGTATAGCCTGAAATGAGCCACTGTCTTGTCCTGTCCATGGACCAAGGATTTGGTCAGAACCTGAGGACCTGGGGTAGGGCCAGCTGGCCTGGACCTTACCTGCACCCTGCTTTTTCACTTGCAAACTGCTTGACCTTGAGTGCAACTGCAGTACTGTGGGTACTGGCCACTCACAAACCACAGCCTCATGGTTTTTTATAGTGGTTTTTCTCCTTGAAATTTTATGGGGGTGTGTTTTCCAAAGGCTGAAGCCCAGGCACAGATCCCAGGTACCTTGTGGCCAAGAGCCATCTGCACCACTGCAGCAAGCACTGCAATCCAGCAATGATCTTCCAACTGGGAGACTGGCAAAAGTGTTTTCTTCCAAATTTCAAAGGTTTTAGGGTTTGTTCAGCACAAGTTTTGCTTTTACACATGCACAGGTTTAAATAACAACTGAAATTACTGTTTAGTGTGAGACTTGAGACACTTTGGAAATTACCATTCTGGCTGCTCAAAGGTTTTAAATGTTCACAGTGAGGTAAATTAATTCTATATTTAAATATCAGAAGGAGAGAAAGAATGTGATGGTATTAGACAGAGCTGGCTACTTGCCCAGTGTGAGCTAATGACCTGGACCAGCATGGGCTGGAGAGCTGAATGTTCATCTCTTTTAAAAATAAGAAAATGCAAGAAAATAGAATAATAAAATGTAATAGTCCCATAAACCAGAGCTTTTACAGACCCTCCTTGTGATCATCTGTTTCACAAATTAACATCTTTGTTGTACAAATATATGCTGATGGGCATGGCCAACCCCAACAGAGACAGTGTTGATCTCCTGCACCATCCCAAAACAGTCCTATGCAACAGTCATTCTATAAAGCTAGGAAAACCAGCCTGCTTTTATTTAGCAGTACTGCATTAAAACAAGTCAGGAAAACACAGCTGTTGAGATTTCATTCATACTCTGCATTGCACAGATATCCTGCATGAATGTCTGCTGTGTCCTCTTAAGAGGAAATTATGTTTACATGTCAAATACAAAGGAAGAATAGCTCCTTTCTGAAATGTCAATATTGTTTTATTAAAACTCTTCCCCCGAAGGGCTGCAAACCCCAATACAGTGAAATACCACATTACAGGAGAAAGTGGCACTGACTGTCAGAAATTAATTCCTCCGTTCATCCAACCTCTTGTCATTGCTCACACAGGGTCAAGCAAGACAGAAAAACTCAGAAGTCTGATCATATCTGAGAAAAATAACAGCAATAGTGAGTTAAATAACTGAAGGAATGAATAGTGCACAGGAGAGGATGGTAACATGTTGAAGCTCCTTCAGATCCTGTATTTTTCAGTCTGGACCAGTGGTAAAGAAGGAAGTTTAGAAGACTCAGCCCAGAAAGTCAACTGCATCCAGGGCTGCATCAAAAGCAGTGTGGCCAGCAGGTCGAGGGATCCCTAGAAATGTTCAAGGTCAGGCTGGGCAGGATTCTGATCATCCTGATCTGGTTGAAGATGTCCCTACTCTTTCCTGGGAGGTTGGACTAGATGTCCTCTAAAGGTCCCCTCCAACCCAAACTGTTTTGTGATGCTGTGATTCTGTAATTCAGTGAGCTGTATCTTTCTGATCTACATTACACAAAACAGTGTGTTGTGCCTGGTTGCAATCCTAGTGTGACCTGCTTCTCTGCTTGAGGAAGATACAGTTCAACAGTGTCAAAGCAAGTAGGCCTGAACAATAGACTTTGAAGAGGAAATATAATCTAGAGGCCAAGGTTCAGCTACATGGTCTGGACCTAGGAAGGCTGAGTCCATCCCTGGCTAACTTGTCTCTCAGCTTTGTATCAGCACACTGTAGGCATTTAAGGACATGGACTACCTCTTAAATCTGTTCACCAGACTTTATTTCAGATTTAATTCCTTCACAATATTGAAAGAAACCAGTGAACATCACCTACCTGTCATGATTTTAATCATGTCCCTTACCTCGAAAATTAACTGTCTTCTGTATTGCAGAACCTGAGATGTAACTGTACAAATGAGGCAGAGGGTGGACCTGACTTTCTATGCTTTTAATAGTCACCTTCATGCAGAATTTCCCAGTAAAAGATATTTTTGCCTGAATACTTGATTAGCAAGAAATTATTATACATTTCCAAGGAGATCAGACTTTCTCTCGTGTGCCTCTCTTTGAGGGGTGTGACAGTGGCAGCTGGTATTCTGGAGCACTACTTTCCTTAGAAGCTGACTTCTAATGTCCTTCAGAAGGACTGTCAAGCATGTGTTATTGCTGATTGCTACTTTCTATTCTGGCTGCAAATTAAGTCTAAAGTGCTCCATTTAATGCTGGCAGGTGGTTTGTCCTGAATAGGCATGGCTTGCCTAAACCAGTTTGGAGGACCTATATATTTTTTTTAAAAGTTACTACTCCGAGACACATTTTATAGTCCCATCTACTCCTCAGCCTTGAATTCTTTAGTCCCAGCCTTCATACTCCTTAGCCTGAATCCTGCCTCTCCAAACCAGCACTCCAGTCCCAGGTCCCTGCCCTTCATGTTCTCACCCAGAGGTACAACAATCCTGGCTATGGGAGGCTCAGAGCTAACAGGTATATTCTTCTTTGCACAATGTGGAGGTAAACTGCAGAACCCTTTCTCTCAGGATATTAGGGATGCTGAAAGCTTCCATGGCTCCAAAATATAAATCTGCCTGTGCCTGGATTGAAATTCTACATAACATGGATACTTGCCAGTGTGGGAACATTTTGGAACTCATTGTGGGGTTATCTTCCCTCTGTGAGCTGCTCCTCCCTTTTATGTCTGGCCTAAAGCTGGGAGAAGCCCAAGCCCTTGAGTTAAAGTCCAAACTAGAGCGACTTCTGCTTCATTGTCATGGTCTGACAAAATGGTGCAGCAGTCAGAGTGAGCCATGGGTGTAGTGACTTAGGTCACATAGCCACCTGTCCACATGGCAGCTCACAGCTGTGGCCTGGGGCCAGCAGTTTGCAGCTTTAGCACTGCACCAGCTCTGGAAATCTTGGGCTCCAGGGCCAAGGCATCCAACCAGGCTGGAAGTGTTCTTCTTCCTCCACCCTAAAGCCAACAGACAGAAAGACCAAAGAAACAACTCCCAACCTCGGAGCAGGGGTCTGTGCATTCCTGTGCTTGCACCATCATCTCTTTGCAAGTCAGACCAAGAGGACAGTTGGCCCAGCCACAGGTGGCACAGGGCATGTAGATGTGCAAAGCTGAAGAGTCCACGGCTGCTGCCACTCACTGTTCCCTGCCAGCTCCTGCCTCTCACACTGCCTGCCAGGCAGATGCAGCCATGGAGCCTTTTGGCAGGCTCCCCCAGGGCTGTGTCATTCATCATCCAGCAGTAGCAATCTGCCTGCTTTTGGCATGGCTGGTTGGACTAGCTCCTGTGTGGCCTCCCAATATGAAAGGGTGGAGCACTTCACTGCTAGCATAAGTCGTAAGTGCTCTGCTCCCGACTAGCTCCTGTGTGGCCTCCCAATATTTTCATATTGTGCAGCACTTCACTGCTAGCATAAGTGGTAAGTGCTCTGCTCCTTCCCCAGCTTGCCATGCCCTGGTGTCAGGAATTACCATGCTGTCCTGCCCCCCAACACACATATCCCATTAAGTACTTGCTCCTGGCAGACCTTGGGAAGCTGTTGCACAGCAGGGGAGTGGAGGAGGTGGGAGGGTGTGGGTGAAGGGCACAGCCATCAGGCTGTTCTCAGGGGACTGTAAAAATAATGCATAGAATTGTACAGCTGGGGACTCACTTCTGACCTCAAGAAGCCAGACCTGGAATGCTAAAGCAAAGAATAGAACTCACTGCAGTAAGTATGAGCTCATTAGTAACTTACTGAGGGTAGCTCAGCCACATTTGAAGCAGAGGGCAGTGACCCTAGCATGTCTTTGAAGGGACCTGAGTGATTGGCAGCTCGTCTGAAACACTCAAATTTCCCACATTAACCAACACTAGGTCTGCCATGCTTCAGGTCCCACACTTGCCCAGCAAAGTCACCTCACCAATTTAAAGCAGCTGCAGGGATGGATAAAAACAGGGACCTCAACGTGCCTGTGTTGCACGAGAGTTCAATCAGGCCTTGGGAATTGCACTCCAGCTAATGTACCAGCGGCCTCTAAAGGGTCAGAGGTCTGGATGTGAGCAGTTGTGACTGTGACTTAGCCTTTCCCAGGGTATTTTAAACTATTTTAAATAAACAACTGTTCATTTCTTAGCTGCTAGAGCTCTCATAGGAAAAACACTCTAATGTAATTCCAACTCTGCAGCAATGTGAACAAGATAAGAGCTGGGAGGCTCATTGCCCATGTTGGTGAGGAGAACAGATAAAGATAATTTGCTAATTTGTGTAGTCCAGCTAAAGTGAACATCTTGGGTATCAGCGTTACTGCACCATGGAGGTTCCTGCTCATCCTCTCTGGGCTGGTGGCTGACTGGCTCTGCTTAGTATCAGGCATCACAAGTCCTGACCACAGAGTCCAGCAATGGAAGAATCCAGAATTCAAGCTGATTTTTTTAAAAAATATGTTTTAAACTATATTAACCTCTCCAGACCAGGTTCTCTACATGTTGAAAAGGAGAGTGGTATGT
>NW_008684391.1:0-28415 GCF_000695815.1 Acanthisitta chloris | reverse complement strand
GCCCTTACATTTGAATAATGTCATGACTCAGAAAGTTCAGAAAAATGGGGTTTTAAATTTCAAGTTGTTTCTGCTAGGGAAGGACCTGAGAATAGAATTTAGCATTTATCTGGCATATCCCACTGCTTTGCCAGTATACCCAGCACCCTGATCCCCACAGTGCCAGTGAGTCCACACCACAGGACAGAGAATTCTCATTGACAGGTCCTAATCCCTTTCTAACAAGTGCTCTTCCCAGGAGCTGCCTTTCCTGTCTGATCCTGTAAAGCTCTCCTGTTTGATCTTGCTTTTCCTCCACAAGAACCAAAGCTCCTTTCTGGCTTGAGCCTTGAGGTTTCCCTCCTTCATGCTCCCAGGGGAGGAAGTGGAATGAGTTGAGAGGTGAGAAATGGTCTCAGTTACAGCATTTTAGGTGTTGTCACCAGCCACTGCACTATTGAACCCAAGCAGCAGTGTGCAGTATGCACAGCCTGTCTTTCTGAATCCTTCAGCAAAGTCAGAGGCAGCTGCATTGCTCATATCTGGATGAGGATGTAAAAGAGGGATGTGAGTTTTAAGGATCTTTTGAATCCCATACACCTGCTGAAACTCTTCAGATTATCTTAGAGTATTATTGTCAATATATTCGTACAACCAGCTAATATCTCTACCAGTATGGACTGATTTTTCCCCCTTTCTCGTATGTATGTTTTCATCTCCAAATACAACATTTATCTGCTGTGCCAGAAAGAATCTTATTCTGATGCTTTTTCCTACCATTTCGTCAGTCATTTGATTTGGGAATCCTGAATATCACCAAAAAAAAATCCCACCCTAGAACTTCTACATTTTCAGGAACTATGCTGCATTTCCAGGGAAGTGCTAAGCCAAGTTCAAAATCTCTTTTTTGAGAATCTATTGAATTTCTTTCTCACTTTTATTCCCACATTCCTTCGACAGGGTTTGAACCCATCTGGTTGGATCCTCTGGCTGCAGCGCACACATATACCAAATTCTGCTGGGACTAATGGTAAAATGTACTTACTTCAATAGAAGAGATATCAAAGTATTGACTGGAGGCATGAGTTGATGTCACTGTTAATTCATACGCCTCATTACCCTACTCAATCAGAGTGCTCTCATTCCACTGGGAAGTGTTGCTGTAATTAAGATCCTGCAGCATTTTGAGAAAAAGGAGTAGAGAGAAAATGATTTGAGGCAGAGCTGCTCTCAGCTTCTGTGAAAGCAGTAGTTAGGTTTGAATTTTCTGCCAAGCCAGCAAGCAATGTTCGACACATGTCATTGATTGCTTGGAAGCAAGTTATGGAGCCAGACCCAGAGTGCTTGCATGAATCACTGCAGACTTCAGGAAATTAAAATGTGCGACAGCTGAGGTTTGAAGTTCTCTTAGAGAGAGACTCTTTCATGAGCATTGGGTTTTCTTCCATTTTCTAAGGTTGTCTTGCCTCCTGGTGTGTTATCTTCTGATGCACAGTGAGGTATGGAGGGAGGACTCGCATTTGGGAAAGCTTCTCTGAGCAGGTATTGGGAGCAGTGTGCAAGGGGAAGAAAGGTCTGCCTAAAAGTGAGTGTGGGGACCAATTTATAAACCAGCCCATATTACAGAAGCTTTGTGATTGAAGTGGAGAGACTGCAGGGGCAGTCCAGCTTGTCTTCCAGCATGGTTTTTCAGGCTGCAGAGGACATTAATTTGTGAGCATTGCATCTGAACCAGCAGAAGTTGGCAGAGATATAATTGATAATTTGATGCCCTGTAGCCTCTCACTGAGATCCCTCACTATCCCACACCAGCTGGTTGATTTAAGTGTCTTCCTGGTGTCCCAAACTGCCCTTTTTCATGGAACAGCTACAGCAGGCAATCCCAGCAGGTCAGGCTCCCCTCTGGAATGCTGTGCCACAGGGTGCCCTGGCCTTGCTGTGTGCTGTGCTCCCCAGCACATGTCACAGTGCTGCTTTCCCTGACTTTCTTCTACCACAAAAGTGATATCCTTTCTTGACTACTCATGCACCATTTTTTAACCTGGATATAGGTTAAGTAAGTAAATGTAAAAATACTCAACTCATTAGTCAGAAGAGGGAAAGGTGCATCTCTTCTTCTTTCTCCTAAGTCCTTTCCTATAACCTTTGTTCATTTACTGGATATTATATTGAAGTTCAATTAGATAAACCCTAACTTGGATTTCTCAATAATCCCTGTTTGCTTAGTACAGGGAGCAGATGGAGATGAGGAGGAAAAAAACTGCTTTCTCTTCCCTATCAACATGAGATGTCCAGCATTAAAGAGCAGAAATTAAGATCTGGCCTGACACAGCTGGCACAAGGGTCACACCTTGGCAGTGATGTCACCGACCCTGCAGCACTGGCCTGTAACCCATAATCTCCTGATACTATTACAGGCAGTGCCATTATGACTGTCAACTTTAATTAAGCACACCACCATTTGCTGTTTCCTTCTAAACTTCGCTCCAGGGGCGCAGCTAATTCAGCATGCAGCCAGGTTTCACCAGGAGGGGTTTTGCCTTGTTGAAATTGGTTTTCCATCTTAACTCACCATTTGTGTGCCTGTGGTGAGAAGACCCATTACAGCGAGGCAGGGAATGGTGGAGGGTGTGGATCGTTCGCCTTCCACCTTTCTCCAAACTCTCAGCTGCTGCTAGTGCTGCTTCAGGGCTCCCACCCTTACAGGGGCTCAGAGGCAGACACCCCCCTCTCCAGGCCATGCAAAGGGGTGAAGGGACACCACAAAGCCCCTTCACATAAAATCTTCAACAGCCTTCAGCATCTGGTGTCTTTCAGCCTCTGCCTTCAGTTCATTGTGCAGACTTGAATTAAGTATCAGGACACCTCTGTTCTGCAAGGACACCGAGCACAGATACAGACCTGTGTTTTATTCATTATGAAGAATTGAATCCTATTACATTAAAAATTCAAATATTAAACTTATGAAATGGACATGTAGGGGATATATGCCTGTGTATCAGCATATACATTTATTCATAGGTTCGGTATTGTCTTAGATATAGGTACAAATAAAGGGAAATTAAGTTACTCGTCCAGTCGCATCCAGTAAATTGGTAGCTGAGTCAGGAGAGGTGCTGAGAATATGTCATTATTTGTGGCTGGTTACATGAAGAATCTTAGATTTTCCATCCAAGGGTCAGTTTATTTTTGCAAATTATAACTGGCTTTCCTGAGGTGGGATTTGCCTAATGCTTTGAGAACTCCATCGTCACTTGCTGAAAAAAAGCTATTATGGACTGCTTTTTATTCTTCCACGCAGTTCAATGACTCGTCCTGATCTTCTTAGCATATAAGCTTGACTGACCTTTCCTAAGATGAGCTTGGACCTGGTTGAATAGACACTCAGCCCCTGCTAGCATAAAGAGCACAGCTGGAAAGACAGCCAGGGGTGCAGAGTCTGACTCCTCTGGAAAACTTCACTCCTCACGTCTTGCTGCAAGAAGAGGAGTCAAGTTGTGCTCATACAGACCTGCTCCCCCAGCATGAAGTGCACATGAGGACACCTTACCTCTCATGCCCTGTGAGAGTACAGGTGCACTGGGCTGCCCAGAGAAATCCAACGTGTGTTTTGTGCACACCTGACACATAGTCTCAGAGTGGATGAACAGAGTCTGCTCTTCCAAAGCATCAAGGAGTCAAACATACAACACTACTAAGAAATTAACTTCCCACATCCCAAAGATTGGCCACTGCCCTTCCCCACGCAGAGTGAGACTTCTTTTTATTTGTGCCACAAAACTCCTCCATCTCTGGCTCCAGCCAAAGTCACACTAGGAAATTTGCCCTCAGCATTGGCCTGGAAAAGCTGTTTTCTAGAGCAACATGCTCTGATTTGAAGATTGCTAGTCATTAGTGGCTATATTATCCCTTAGCTAGCTCTTCCTAAAGAGCATCCCTGGCAATGATCTTATCTCGCTTGAACACTGAAATACGTATTTGTGGAAAATACCCAGAGGGTAGATGAAGGTCATCGCTGTCCATGCACTCAGTTACGGAGTAATTGCTATAAGGGTGGTAAACAACAAGTCCATTACAGATGGGGCTAATGGCTTCAGCAAAGTTTCACACATATGAAGGAGAATGGCAGGGAGAACACAGACTTTATGGAAAAACATGAGCTGGACTGGCAGCATAGTCTTCTTTTTGTTGAGATCAGGACCAAGTACTGTGTATGTCTAAAAGCTACTTAACTGGTTCATTGACATGTTCCTTGTCATGCTCCAGTCATTCTACCTGTTGAAGCTGGACAATAATATTCAGGGAAAACACCTTGCTGAAAAAAAGTATATCCAAAAAAACTGAAGCTAGTAACAGAAGAGAAAGTGTGTAAATGACCATGGAGTGCAATCTTGAATTTGGCAATTTAATACACTGTCCATGGGGCAGTAGAGATGGGATAATATGGGGCTTGTCCTCCAGAGGCATCTCTAAGAGAGGAAGGCATAGTTGCAGCCCAGCAGTTTGAGGTTCCTGTTGCTTAGCCTACTTTTTTTTGTAATGCCACTCACATTTAGCCAACAGACCAGCCACAGATTGTTGGATCTGAATGTAGAAATAGGGTCAACAGAGGCCCCATATGGATGGAAACATTCTGTTTCCCCAGTCATAGGACAAGGACTGGGATATAAACTCTTCATTTCAGAGAGCTTCTGCAAATTGCTCTGTTGTGTAAAAGTGCAAAGGCTTAAGTACAGTTGTGTTACACCACTGATGTGCAAGAACTTGTTCCATGTCAGAAAGTGCCCTGGAGATAGAGGCATTTCATGCTTTAGAGAAGTTAGAAAGGGCAATTTCAGAATAATAAATTAAAAGTATGACCTGAATCTCTCATCTACACATCTCATGTACCAAGAGCTCGTTCTGCCTTGCTCAAAAAATATAGCTACCTGCAGTGCAGGGATCAGCACCGTGACACAATCTTGAAGATTAAGGAGTGACTTGTTTTTTCATTCTGCATTTGGAGTTGTGACATTGTGATTTGGATAAAGCATCCAGGCAACAAGCCAGTCTTCATGATTAGCAATATAACAACTGCCTAAACAAGTATTTCACACACACAGACCTAATGAGGCTGGTGCTAGGGAAAATGAGCATTAAAATGTTAATTAGGATATACTTTTTGAAACACATTATTCCTTACTGCTGCTGGTATATCACCTGCAATGCCCAGCATGGTTCAGGGAAGGCTGTAGCCAGATATAGTTACAGAACATCTGCTGAAGAACAAAGTGTGAGTGTCCTCCTCAGAACAGTCACACTACACCGGAGGGAGATGTGATGCAACAGCAGTTGCCCTGGCTATATCTTATTGCATAAGAGTGTGGAGGTCAATGCAGTCTATCACAGGAGCCCAGGGCATGTCTGGACATCCAAACTTCTCAGGGTCAAGCAAGTTCAATTGTAGATAGCCCTATTTTAACTTTTCCTCTGAAAGGCAAGTGTAGGAATGCAATTTGTGTCCCAGAGTATAGTTTTGGTGCTGTCATACCTCCAACCTTGCCACCTATATCCACATGTGAGCCAGGAGGCACAAGTGCTCCCAGGCACCAACTTGTTTGAAACATCAGCAGACCTTCCTCTGCTTACTAGTCACATGGGAAGGAGATGCACAGCAGCACACTACAAAATAGTCTTTGGCTGTGCTACATAATGTTTGGTCAGAGGTGGGTTGGCATAAGTGCATGAAACCAGTTACTCATCAAGGTGATTTTTGCCTTAGTTTCTCCAAATCATTTTGTGTGTTTGCTTGACTGTAAGTGTACAGTGATTATTGAATTCAAAAGGCTTGTTGGGCAAACATGCCCAGATAGAATCTGTACAAACTGCAATAGGTGGATCAAATCAAATGACTTTGCTTTTGAAAACCAATGAAGTTCTTTACTCTCCCACAATTAAACTCAGAGACACTAATAAAGCGAAAAATTTAATTAGGCTGTCCTTTTTGTTAGTTGATATTTACTGTATATGCAATAAAAAAATAATAAAAGTGGATGCTTACTGCAAAGATCCTGCCCTGAGCACTTTATTAGAAATAAAGCACAAGCAAAGCTACTAGGCTGCATTTATTACTGGTATAGTTGTGTTTAATTCCATGAGGCTGTAACAACTCTGCACCTGAGCCATGAAGGCTCAAAGCTCTTAATGCTTCAACTTTACTGCAAAGGGAGTGATCAGAATGCAAGTTTCAGCAGTTGTTTTAGCAACTGTTTGGATGATTTTGTATGAACAAAGGCTTTTGGTGCAGTTCTCACGTTTGCTTCTGAAAAGTTGCTAACATGCCTGCCTGACTCTCTGCTTCCCTCCCCAAAAGGTGCATCCAGATCGAGGATCAGAGGTGCAGGCTCTCAATAAAAGAGGTGTCTTGCAATAATTGCTTCATGAAGGTTTTCTAATGAGAAGCATTGATAGTTTTAGCTGGAGTGTTTTAAACCCAGGAGAATTTTATCAGCTCTTTAGCTATGAATGCTAAGGAGAATTAGAAACCCCAGTCAAACATGAATTTTGTGACTCTCTACCAAGTAGTTTCAAAATCCTGGTGGATTTTGAAATCCAAAATCCTTGGAGACAGAGTGTGCCCAGAGCTGAGTGCTGCCTCTCTATACCTGCATCACACCCAGGGGAACTGCTGGTTCTCCACAGCAGGTCTCACAGGGAACTGGTGATGTGGATGTGCTCAGGAGTCAGGCTGTGGATCCCAGGGGAGAGCTGGTTTATTGTACTCAGCTGCTCAAACTGGTCTTGCTAGCTCCACAGAAGCAGCATGCCCTGCTTTCACAGTAAGCAAGCTGAAAGGTGAAGAAGTATTACAAGCCATCTGGGAAGGTGAGAGCCTCCTCAGAAACAAAGTTCCCAGAGTATGGTGTGAACCACCAAACTGCAGCACAAGATTGGGCTCAGGTCTTGCATTCCTGGTAATATGATCAGAGATAAGATCAAGTTTTAGTTTTTCCAGTCACCCAGTGACCTTGAGAGACCTGGAGGAATGACTTGCCTAGTCAGTGCTTCTTCCCACAGTGATGTTCCCTGGACATCTGAGCACATATACCTGCCACAGTGTGTTAAAGAGCAGCAGACTCCTCTATCTCCTCTTTTTGTTCTTAAATCCATCTCCTGCTGCCTTCCCAATACAAATGTCATGCATAGAGTCTTTCCCCTTCTGCAGGAGCTTTCCTGAATGTATACACCTGTCCATTCCTCCATGAGCAAATTCATCAAGCTCACATAACCTGCATATTAAGTCCAACATTGTTGTAAATGGCAATGTTTTCTAATTCCTAACACTTACTCACTGTACTTATATCTACTCCACCTCCCACGTTCTAGGTTGCTGGTGGTGCTCTAGAGGGCCCATTCATGACAAAACAGTACTATAGATGACACACTTTGCACAAAGGCAGCTCAAGCCACCTCTTGTCTTTCCCCTCCACCCTGCGCACACCCTTCCATGTCATCTGCTCTCAGAGTGTCTCAAGATTTTTGGACCCAAATTGCCTCATGATTTTGACCTTCCACATTTCACCCATATATACTCACATTCATATATTTGCTATTGCACCCCTTTAATTTTAACATGTGTACAATAAAAAATGTAGAAGTGTGAATCCAACTTCCCTGTGTTAAATAACCTCTGCAGTGGTATTCCTGCACAGCAATGTTAGCTCATTGCCAAGCCATCTGGCATCATACTGTGCATGGGAGACAGCTTATTTTTAAGCACTAGGCCTGGATGAGTCCTGGAGGTGGCTTCTGTTTGACTCCAAAGTGCTTGAGGTGTTCCTGCTTCTGATTTAGGCAACTGAGACTGGCACATTTTTCTGAAGCGGCAAGATCCAAACCCAGCACTTTCAGGAACTTGGTTCAGATTGTGCCCATCCTCTGCTGGATGGGCACTGCTTTCCTTCTTTTTGTTTCAGGGGAGGAAGTCTCTTCCAGCCTGGTTGATTCTATGATTTCTATGATTCTATGGTAGGAAAGAGGTGCCCCACTACGACTACCTCACTGGTTCCTGCTTTTAACATGAAGCTGTGATTCTTGCTCATTCCTTTCCACAACCAGGGACTCTCCTTGAGGAGATGATGCAGTGTCTGAGGCTCAGGCAGGTAGAGGGTCCTCCTTGTCTTGAGTCAGGTACCCAAGCTGAGTCAGGGATGTCTCACGACAGAGCTTCTCATCCCCCTTAGACAACTAACCCCACCCCATACTTGACATCAAGAGCCTGTCTTAGTCTTCTGGGTTTCATTATGGAGAGATGAAAGTGCATTAGTAAGGGTAGATCCTCAGACTGGTTTAGATTTTCCTGTATCATTTGTGTTAATAAAATAGTGGGATATCTATTTAATGGCATTCACATCACACCTTCCTTACATCCTGAGAGGAGACCTGAGGAAGTCATAGGGAAAGGGTTAAAGGCACCACAGGTTGTGTTCCAGAGAGGTGATGAGCAGCAGAGACTGAAACATCCTGAGACTATCATTTTCTGCTTCAAACTTCATAAAAACCTTGATTGTAACCAGATGTTGAAGACAATTGAAACATAAAATGAGAGGATTGGAATAAGGAAAGAAGAGCTTAAAGAAAAAAAATTCATCTGCAAGGGCTTAAGGACCCATCCAAAGCAATTGCCAAGCTATTAACAATTGGTTCTGAGTAGCTGGGGAAAAAGAGAGGAACAGGGCAATACTTAGTACCTGGATTGAAGGGAAAGCCAAGGAATTTAAACGAATCCACCTAACTTTAATTCTTGTAGAGATAGCTGGAACCTATTACAAAACTCTCAACTTATAACCAGGTACAGGTTAGTCAGTTGATATGAACCACATTGCAGGGATTTGTCAAGAATAAACTGTGCCAATTTGTTTCATTTTTTCTCTTTGGTCTAGTGGTTAAGGGAAACAAACTTAATTCTAAGAAGAGTTTGGACATCTTCCTGGTGACTATGTTCAGGTGTTAGCCAGGACAACACAGTCTAAGCTTCACTGTGAGAACTGAATCCAGCTGTCCAGCTACTTGATCAACTGGAAGAGTCAAAGGTGGCTCAAAGCATTGCAAGACCCAGGGGATGTGTGCACAGCCCATGTCTGACCAGTGCATGGAAGAATGGATGATGGGGAAGGGAATGCAGCTAAAAGATGTCTGGATAAAGCCAAACTCTTAGAGCTTGCAGGATATTGGAAGGCAGGCTCATGATGACTAAGAAAAGTACTCTGAAATCCTCAAGAGAAATTGAGCAAGTAGAAGAGCAAAGTCCAGCAAGCAGAAAAGCGACATCAGTGCACAACTACATAGAGATCCATGAAGAAAATTCAAAGGAAATAGTAGCAAAAAAATGGGTATGAAGGGATGTTGTGCAGCAATTGCAAAAAAACCACCTCACAACCAAACAAATAAGAAAATGGGTTTAAATTACCGATGAAAACCCTTGAGCAGGAAATTGGAAGAATATCTCTTATCAAAGGATCTGAGACAGCTTTGGGATGTTTCCTTCCCCGTAGTGGTGGATGACATAATTTTCTAATAGATGTGAATAGTTCAGAAATCCTTACTGAGTTCAAGATGGAAAGGAGCTAATTCTGGAAGGGACTTATCAGAGGTGGTTGCAGGAGCACAGGCCCAGGCTGGGTGGTCCAGGTGCTTCCTTGCTGATGTCTTTCATTTGCTTTTCTGAAAGACACAGTAGGGTGATGCCACTCTTGTAAGGCTTCACCTGGAGCTGCTGTCTTCAGCCTTGGGAACCACACTTTGTAGAGGACAGAGGAGATGGGAAAGACTCAGGATACACCAGCATGAATAAAAAGTTTGGAAAAAACATGAGTGAGAGGAAAGGCTTGGTTAATTTAGAATTAAAAAGGCCGGGGAGCAGGCTGGGGAAATGGAAGAGAAATCTTACAGCTACACAGCAAAGCCACAGAGCAGGCAGTGGTCAGCAGTTCTCCATATCCCATGCTGGACAACCTCATATGGAACAAAGAAGAGAGAAATTAGGAGAAAATTGTAGCATTTTTCTTTCAAAATACAAGAATAGCCAAACATTTAGATGACTTCCTTTGAGTCTAAGACTTTATGTGTCCATTAGCCACGTGGCTGTCAAGGCTGGCTGGGATACCTCCTCTGGCAGGAAAGTCTTGCAGTACCTAATCCACCCTGAAGGCATGGACAGGTTCAATGGTGTGTGAATGATCCCTTCAGCCTGATGCTTCTGTGGATCAGTCTTGTTAAACTCAGGGTGAAACTGGGTGATATGAACCTGAAACCCTGACAGTGCCAACAGGAGAGGTCTCACTGAACTCAGAGTGAATTTTTCACCTTCCTCCACTCCCCACAGCTGCATCAGGTGGTGTTTTCTCAAAATTTGTTCGCACACCAGAGGTGCACAGGCAGTAAAAATCTAATACACTCAGTCTCTGGTGGCAATAACATGGTCCTACTTTCACCATTGTCTTTCAGACGTAGTTTGAAGAATTATTATATTAGAAATCATTTTCAGAGACACATCAACTTTAGTTCTGCCCAGTACCCCAGGGCGTCTTTTTAGTTTTCAGTCCTGTAACAAATTCTTCTGGAAGGATAGTAATTGGTACTGAAATGAGAGGGGAAAAAAGGTGATGGGTGCAAGGAAGAAGGCACAGCAGGTGTGCCTGTGGTCAGAGTGCTCTGCCACTGCCCCTGATAAATTGCCACAAGGAGGCTAAAGCCTGGGGGGAGGACGAGGTACCCAGGATTTAAGAGTAAATGACTGTCAAGAGAAAACAATTATTTTATTGTTTGCAAGACTGAAACCACAGTGGTTGTTAACACCAGACTTCAGGGTGTAATGATCTCTGTTCACTTTCCTAATAAATAATTTTCTTCGTTTAGCCTGCCCTGTGAAACAGCTCTGTTTTTTTGGATCCCTTGAATGGGCTGACGAATGTTCTCCCAGCTTAATGACTGCCCATAACCTTGTTGCTCCCTAAACCAGTTGTTCAGCTCTGCCAGCTTTTTCCCCCTCCAGGAGGTTGTTTATCTGACAACCAGGGCACTGCTACTGGAGCATTTCTAAAAAGATTATTCTGCTAATTATTCAGAGGTCATTAATTAGAAGGTGAAGCAGCCACTGGCTCTCTGCTTTTTGCTCAATGATACTGCAAGAATTTTCCTGTTACATAAAAACCATATTTTTTAATTCTGCAGCCCTTAACCTTCTTGCAGACTTTGAAAGAAGGTTTCAACTCCAGCAGATGTGCTTTGTTTGTGGGAAATGGAAGTTTTTTTCCCTTTTAATCAAAGATCAATTCAATAACCACAGCAAGCTGAAGATATTTCTCCTGCCTTTTCCCATGACAATTTGTGTCATGAGGGGGGAAAAAGCAAAAGCAACTGCTCAGGTGTTCTCAAATGGGCATCAGTGTCATCCACAGACAGACACAGCTACCCCCTCAAATACAAGCCAGCTTTGCCTGAATATGTGGATTTTTCCTCTTCCCTAATTACTTCAGAGGTGTCTGGAAATGGAGACAGGCTAGAAGTCACCTGTTGGTCAGGTTGGGGATTTAAAGGGCTCAAGGACTCTGAATATGTCCCTCCACTTGTGCTCTCTCTCAGAGCTCACCACTTCATCAAGAAGGGGGCAGAGTCCCTGCAGTGCAGGGCTTATCTGGAGCTGCTCTGCTTCCCTCCCTGGTTTTGTTTTGCCCAGGTGTACAGAGCTACTCGCAAACAGCTGCAAAGCTTTGTTAAAGATGTGATGAGGAAAGGCTGAAACAAGACCCCAGAGGTGGTGCATGTGGATATGACAGAAGGTGAAACAGTCAGGTTTGCAGATACAACTGTGCTGTTTTGGGTAGCTGGTCAAATGTCATGCTGATGGTAAGGCACTTCAGAGGAACTTCACAGAGCTGGTGAATGCACAAGAAGGTGGCAGATGAGCTTCAGTGGAGATAGAGCTGGTGATGCAAATAGGGGAAAAATAACCTGAGCCATGACAAGCTCCTGACACAGTCAGTGGGGTAGAACATCTGAGAGAGGCAGGAGGAGAAAACACAAAGGTTGGGACACTTCAGCTTAGAGAAAAGTAGGCTATGGGAGGATATGAGTGGGACTCACAAACTCATGAAGGTGTAGAGTAAGTGTGAAAGCAGAGCTGATACTCCATAAATCGTGTGACCTGAGAAGTCAGGATGTCTGGGCAACCAGTGGGAGACTGCATTAAAGCCAGTAAGGTAGTTCTGTGCACAGCAGGCTGTGAGTTCCTGAGCTTGCTGCCATGGGAGATGGCAGAGGCAGACAGGACCAAAAGGTATGAAAAGGGTCTGGGTAAAGCCAGGGGCAGCAGGGTACAGATATTGATATGGCAAAAAGAGAAGGTAATGTTAGGGATGTGTCACCTGCCATCCCTAATCCATCAGCTGAAGATAGATACTGGAGGAGCAAAAAGGGGCTGCAGAGAGCAGCTGCTTTTTCTGAATAACATCTGATGCCATTGTGTTTTTGCAGTTGCTTTGAAATTACCAGGAGAGCATGATCTCAGCCTCCCTCTGTCACAATCTCTGGAGTTGAGACCCCCACAACTGGGTCAGCACAACCTAAGCACCAGGGCTGAGCCCCATGAGAGGAAAATCACATTCCTCATAGCTCTTGTGGTAGGACATTTCTTAGGGATTCCTGTCCTTATTATAAAACTCTCTCCTTTTAGGGATTTGTTACATTTTTGGTCTATAGACACAGCAGTCTGGGGAAAATCCAGCTGAAGTAGCTTCAACAGTCTTAGTGAGTGCTCCCTTCACCACACACAGGTCTTCTGCTTATGATGGGAATCCACGAGTGAGCATCCTCAGGAAGAGATCCAGACATCTGCATGGAGGGAGTGAAGTCTCCTCCAAATATAGGATTTAGCCCTCTAGTTTTTTTGCTTAATAGAACTATTGGATAATTTCATACTTTGCCCAATTTACAAAAAAAAACCCTCAAAAGCTAAATCCCTTTGGTTAAAAAGCAATCCATCTATTCTCCCATTTTTTGATACATAGATGACTTCAAATATGTATTGCTGGATAAAATCAAATATATGATGCTTACTAAAGGAAACCTGTGTTTATTTAATGAAGGAAGAAGAAGTTGGCTGTAAGAAACGAATTACGGAAGAGACAAGGACTCTTGGCAATAAATACAGGACAACAGCCGACGCTGTGGGTTTCCTGATGCTGTGAGCTGTCTTACCAAGGAAATGCTGTTTAGACATGACAAGAGGGACTTCCCTGGAGTCTGGGGACTGTTTGGCCCGTTTGACTGTTTGTCAGCCTGGGGACTGACTCTGGCAGCTCTGGTTGAAAGCACTGCCTAGAATTCAGCTTGCAGTGGGGCTATACAGAGAAAAGCTGCATGCCTTGCTTCACCTACTAGGCAAGGCTGAGGTGGAAACCACCAAGTTTTACTCCAGCAGAGGCTTCAGTTGAAGATTTAAAACACGGCTCCCACAAAAAGCAACTTTTGAAAACTCCTTTGGGAAGATCTCAGGTGTCACCCAGCATGTTTTAGAGCCTCCTCCAGTGACACCAGCCCGTGGTAAGCCAGCAGGTCTGGCTCTCACACTGCACCAATGCTCCATGGGCCTGTGCAGTGGTAGCTGCTGTAGAAACATTTGGACCATTCACATTGTCAGTGACAGAGGCTCTGGAGTCAAGACCATGTGGTAGGGCTGTTTGAGGGGACTAGAAACACTCAGGTTTTGTTAACTCTGCTGCTCACAGAACAATTTGTTTGCTCAGAGTGTCCTCCAGGGAGCAAGTCCCTTCTGGAGAGGCACAGAGGAGGGCACGTGACAGTTGTCCTTATCAGCACATCTCTTGCTGTCTGATCTGAGCCTGACGAGACCCATTGCTCTTTAAATCACTCTGTTTGTCATTAATTCCATTTCCAGCCCTGCAATTACTAGATATCCCTTCATGCACATATTTATTTGCTCCACAGTTCCTACCAGGCTAACAACCCCAAATGCAGTTTGCCCAGTCTCTGAACTGCAGCCTTGCAAATTCATCAACAATGTTCCCAATTAAAGAATGTAAGTGAAAAAAACACTTAACCTCAATGGCAGAAAAAGAAAAGCTAGTTATGGCTTTCTGAGGTCTCTCAGCATCTGCAACTCCCTTGTTTGCTAATGGAAGACAAAGGCCAGGATTGTAAACTTGCTGCCTCTGACCTGGAAGAAGGGTTTCACTACAGGAGCAGGTGTTTTGTGGCAAAGGCCAGGCCAGCCAGAAGCTGAGCATTTGGGGAAGGGTAGGATCAACTGCACTTTCCATTTTCTGGATGCTTCAGCCGATGTTATTCTTTGTAACACTAAGCGAGGATTTGGAAAATAACTAGGTGTGTTTATAAAAGTCCTTGAGAATATATCCAAAGTAAGAATACAAGGAACAGCGTGCTGAGAAGCACAAGGTTTCAATTTTATTTGTGTATCAGATGTCTATTAAAATCAGCTGTGTGGAGGGCATGGACACAGGTCCCAACCTACAGAATCCCCTCTGCCCCTCATGCTCCATGGAAGTAAGTTATAGATGAGATTATACCATGAGCACTAATTCAAACACACAACCCCAAGGCTTCTCACCATCTCCACTTTCTCTGTGCCTTTACTGCTGCCATTGATATTATTGATCCTTTCTGTAGGGTAGTGGGGAAGGTCAATCCCTCCCTCTGCCTAGCAAAGCCCCTCACTCACTTGGAGGGCCTGGTTACAAAGGCATTATGTGTCACCAGTGTCTCAGAGTTTGGAAGAACCTTTCCACCACCCCACATGTAAGCCAGGTATGATCCCAGTGCACAGACTGGGATCTACAAGGGACCAACTCTCCTTTGCTTCCTGCTCTCTGTGTGATAGGGGATGCTGATAGTCCCTGAAGACCCACAAACTACCCTGGTTTGGAGACTACTGCAGTCTTGTCTCATGGCAACCCCTGCCAACAGCTACTGCATTTTATTCAGACACCTTTCCCTATACACAGGAGATGTCTGTCTGAACAGGAGGATGTTGAGATCCTGACACTCCTAGGAGAGGTTTTTTATACCAAGAGCTAAGCATGATCTGCTGCAGGGTTTCCCACCTGTTGAGAAAATTGCACTGTATCCTGGCTGGTGGCACCCTGGGAGGCCCTGTCTGCTGCTGCAGCCCAGGTTTGAACCCCCTGGAGAAACCAGACAGCCAACCACGTGCAGCACTCTGCTTTAACAGTACCATTGGGGTAACCAGTGCAGGCAGCAGCACCAGCAGGAGTGATCATCCCTGCCACAGGCACCCAGTGACAAGCAGAGTAACTGCGAGATCAGCAGCCTTGGCACGACCTTTCTCCTTCTCACCCTTCAGAGAATCTGGCTGTGATGAGAAGCACCTCCAGCTCTTCACCTTTTCAAAGCAGCTGTGCTAATGCAAAGCAGCACAACCACATGGGTAGAGCATCCCATTGCCTCCTTTTCAGCCAAAGAGGATTTACACTTGCTCTGCAGCTTCTGCCTCCAAACTCCCTGAGACACTACTCTGCTGGAGGGCTCCTGGGTCCCTCAGCACCCTCCAGACCTCGCAGGTGGGGTCACAAGGAGTGTGTGCTTCAGTTCATCACCTCAAGGCTCACTCTTGCCTCAAGCAGCTGATTAGCAATTCTGCAGCAGCAAAACTGCACTGCCACATAAGCCAGGTTTAGATGGTGATCCCTTTAAACAGGAATGATCTCTGTCAGAACAGTTTTCTTAAATCCTGAGAGAGATGCTGCTACTTGCACTTAATTGTTTTTCTGTGTATTAGATCTTTAATGGCATTAGCAGAATATACACTCCCATTTACAGAGGAAGTGTTTATCTGTGTGCCTTCACCAAAAAGTGGGGTTGATTAATTAAAAAAGGAGGACGGATGAGATTGCTGTGAGGATTTGAATGTAAATGCACTAGCAGATGCTTCCTGATCCTCCCAGCAGAGTACATCACTTTTAATAAACTCGGAACAGATGGCTGACTGCGGTGTCAGAGATGATATGTATCAAAGTGCTCTGCACTCCCCTCTCAGCCAACTCTGTCCTCAAGCCTCAAAATCCAGAGGGGTGAATCCTCACCTGCAGCCCTCTGGCAAAGTTCCCTCCACCTCAGGGGTGCTGTGCTTACTCATTGCAGCTGCAGAGCCCTGCCAGGGACATGCAGCGTTTCTGCTTCGTGAGTCCTGTGGAAATGTGATCAAGGCACTTGCTGGAATGCAGAGCCCATAGTTAGATTAATTAGGCTGCACAAGAAACAGCAAGAGATAACATGCAGCTAGTTAAAAGTTTACGTGTTCCTCTTCTTTCTTCTCCATGGGAGCTGGATCTTGCTGATTGCAAGCAGAAAAAGCTCCTCTTAGTTCCAAAAGGTTGAGCCAAGTCTGCAGGACTGAGGTGACCTCTTCCTGAAACATTTGGTGTATCAAACCTGCCACTAAAATGGTGTATGAGTTCACCTTATCTCTTGACCAGAAGACAGGATGAAGAACCTGTTCAAAATAGGAAAATTTGAGAACGTGCATCATTAGTGCTTTCTTGGGCTTTTCCATCCTAGGTCCCAGAGCCCCCTGCAAAGATGATTTTGTTGAAGGAGTAAACTGAGGCATACCACAGTTTAATGTGTTGCAGTGATCATGTGGGAAGGAAATAGCAAAGCTGAGCATAGAAACCAGATTCCCAAGCTTTTACCATGGGCTAAAACATTTCCCCCAGTTCCTCATGCTTATCACCTACCTCATTGCTACCTTTGTTAGTGCTGGTTTGAGCCAAATTAGGTAACGAGTTGCCTGACTCCTTCACGCCTATTTGCTGCCTCATTCTGCTGCCACCTGGTCTGGCTGCTGGCAGTAATTGTGGGAGTTGCTGGCTGGCAGGTGAACAGAGACAGTCTGTGTGACTATTGGAAAAGAAAAATGAGCTCTATGATTCACTAGAAAATTGAAGGCAATTTTCTGACAGTGGGGAGATAAGTTAAGTAGGTCTTTCCCTGAACTGTCACTAGGAAGGGAGAATATTTGTCTTGAGGGACTGTGCAGCTCAGGTGTTTCTGGCAGCTGTTTCAAAGGCCATAGAGGGAATTAGGTTAACAGACTGACTTCTAGGTATCTTTACCATCTGCAGCTCAAGCAATGTAACCAGAGGCACATGCAGACCTAATTCCATAAAAAGAACTAGGTCTCATGAACACTGCTGGAGATGGGGAATGTCTGGGATCTAGCTTGGGAAATTTCTGAAGTGAAATCCTCATGAAGATAAGGGCTGGGACTAGGAGGCTGTGCTCTGCATTCAGGGAAGGAAATCTAGCCTTGGAGCAGCCTTTTAGGAAGGCATAGGGGAACGAAATGCTAAGCAGAAAACAAAGATCTGTGCTGAGACTGTTATTGAAACATCCCTTTTTTAGCTAATGCACAATAGAAAATCATGTGGATATTCATCAGAAGGGATGGCAAGCTGGCAGCAGAGTCTCCTGGAGAGGGTGATAAATATGCAGCTCAAAAATCCTGACCTGGATCCCTATTTACACTGCAGACCTCCTATGAAGGTTTGGATGAGCCATACTGGGTCTTTGCTCCCACCCTTCTGCAGGTTAGGGAGGACATCTGTAAACCCTGTAAAGTTAAACATCCCAAGTTGCACATTGAAGCAGATGAAAGTTGCTTGGTGATGGTGAGGATGGTGGGAGGACATAGTGTTCAGTATAAGTGCAGGATGTAGTTGAGCCCTTTGGAATCAAAAAACAGGCTCAGGGGGTTTAAAGAAAATTGTATGGATAAGAGGGAGGAGGAAAATAAAATAATAGGCAGGATATTCTGGAGAGGAGAAAAGAAAACATAGAAAATGGGCATTATTGAAAGAAACGGACAGGTTTTAATGGTCTTAATCAGCATCTCAGTGTGTGTGTATGACACAGTCCTAGGCCAGCATGATCCCTGGGTATCACACAACCTTCCACAGTGCTGAGGATAAGCATCAGCCAGTCCTTCCTAGTGCTCTTCAACAAACCTCTCATATAAAACTCTGTGCCCTGTCATTTCTTGTTAAAGAATAAAATATTCTTGTGTATTGGAGGTGTGAAATTAAGATAATGGCAGTGTGATTGATACTGGGGGGGTATGTTTAAAAATACTTCATAAAACTGAGTCCCTGCCAGTAAAATTGAGGCTTTGCTGCTGGATGAATGTCTGCCTCAGGAAGTTCTTTATTGTAAGCATTCATTTTTCACTGTAGCAGGGACCATTGGCTGCAAGCATTCAGTGACTGCAAAATGTACTTTCCCTTGAGTACAAACTCATCATTCAGCTATAATGATCCAAAGAAAAGTTTCAAACTGATCCATACAAGGAAAACAGTGGTGTCATCCCAGGATGTTAATAGGAATAGTAACACCATGCAAGGTCACTCCAGTGATATGGAGGAGCTCTGTGTTTTCTTGAAGAAACACCTAATATGTATCGTGACTGCAAAATGTACTTTCCCTTGAGTACAAACTCATCATTCAGCTATAATGATCCAAAGAAAAGTTTCAAACTGATCCATACAAGGAAAACAGTGGTGTCATCCCAGGATGTTAATAGGAATAGTAACACCATGCAAGGTCACTCCAGTGATATGGAGGAGCTCTGTGTTTTCTTGAAGAAACACCTAATATGTATCTAAGGGTTTCAAAACCCATTGCTTTTGAAGCAAAGACTCTGTTCCTGGGTCATTCCAAAATCTATGTGAATCCTATTGAAATGAAGAGCATATTTGAGAGTATGGTTTAACAAAAACAAGGAGATTAAATATGATGATAAGCTTCTCATTATTCACCTGATGATCTTTGCAATACTAGTCAACATATTCCAAGGTCATTTCTGGTGGTAAATGGATACTTCTAATATGGAAGGTGGAAATGAAAATGCCAATACCCCTCCAAAATGGGGAAGCACCTTCTCTGCATGAATGGGGCAAAGTGGTGCACAGGGTGGGTGTGAGCCTCTGGGCTGGGTAAACAGAGCAGCTGGTACAGCTGAGCCAAGACTCCAGCTCACTTTTACTCCCTGCCATCATTGCCTTGTTTTGTGGTGGTTCTATTTTACCCTTGAGGGTCTGACTTCTCTAATTAGCTTTTTCTGTTACACAGGAGTGATACATAAAAATTTCCTTTTCTCATCTCTGGCTAAATAGAGGATAACAGCTTCGTTAGACTATTGAGCATTCTTCCAATCAAAGAGTAATACGTTGTCCCCGAGGAGCTTTCTTTAACCACAGAATACACACAGCTGCTCTAATTGCACTCTGCTTGAGGCCCACTGCAGGGGCAACCAGGGCTGCTGCTTTTCCTGATTGCATCTTCAGCACAGAGCAGGAGAGAGTTCTGCCTTTGGCTCCACTATTACAGTGTGGATTTCCAATGGGCCCCTCTGCTTACCCATCTCTTCCACTTAATGAAGCTGCTCTCAGAGATTGAAAGAATCATTCCTATGCTTAAGTCAAGGAATAAACCCCAGAAGGTTGATGATTTCAAGCACTTACATGTAACATTTTAAAATAACATATACTGAAATAAAACTGGATTGATCGTGATACCCAGGAGTGTATGAATTGAGGTGGGAAGGTCAGGATTGAACTTCTGATTCCTCTTTGTGGCCACTGTACAGTGTGTACCTGCTGTTTAGAGTGTTAATAAATCATCAGTAGATGCAACAAGCATGTTAAAAACATGATTAGCCTGTGATCCAGATGGCTATAAATGTACCAGTTGATGGTGGTAGCGATGGTCTTCAGTAGGGTTTTAAGTAGAGATGATCAAACAATGGAAAAGTGTTTCTACAAAATATTTCAATGAACCAAAGTTGTTTTCAGTTCAAATGGTCTGAAAAACGCATCCTTATATTAAAAAAAGAATTTGACAAAACCACCCCATTTAATTTCTGCTTTCATTTGTTAAAAGCACAATCAACACAGAAGTTGACAATTTGTATAATGATCAAAACCCCTGTAAAATGTGCTGCCAGTCATCTCCCAAGGAGAGAGCTGCATTGCTCTCTGAGCCAGTGATCCTGCAGAGACTTTCTACAGAAATGATTAGGGATATCTATATTGTTGCTAGGCTTGCATCTGTTTCTCCACGTTTCACAAGAAATTCAAAGCAAGTGACTTCTGCATCTACATATATTGTTGCCCCTACTGCTCTGACTTCTAAAATACCAGTTTATATTACCAGTCTGTAGCATCACCTGTTGGATATTTCATGGCTTCAAAGAAAGGAATATGGTTTTGTCAAGCTCAGTCTACTGAAGTGGACAATGAGCACCATTCCCATGTCTGGTAACAGAGGAAAGATCAACTGGCCAACACATACATTGAGAATGGTGTAAATCCAAAATATATCTCTGAAACAGGTCTAGAACTCAAACCAAAACCCGTTGAAAATGGCAAAAGTCTTTCTATTTACCTGTGTTTGGGTTCAGGCTCTTAATGAACAATTTGTCTAGAAATGGAAATAACAAATTTTCTCCTTACACTTCCAGTTTCTCAGTATGTGAATCTATGTCTAGCAAAACAGCTGCAACATTCCCCTCAATACAGAAAGTCACGTACTCACTGCAGCTTTAAATACAAACTGAATGTACTACCCATTTATCTTCTCTGCCTGGGGGAAACCCTTCCATTTCTGCTCCTCTGGGGTTACACATGGCAACAATTGCCTCATATGGCATGAAACACGTAAAAGGATTTTACTGTGTTTCTGGTAATCTAGTTGTCTCCATAAAACAAAAAGCTGTTGAGAGCCAGCAAACAATGTTTCAGTAAAGAACCCTAAAAAACAGAGAGGAAAGCATGGTCCGTCTTTTCTTCTTGAGATTTGTTGGGTTTTTTTTAATCCCCAGCAAAGTAAAAAGTATGGTTTGTTCAGAAACATTCCCCCACGCAGTTAGGATTAGAGACTGAGTCTGAACTCAGCTGAGTACAAATGGAGAGGAGGATTCTGCAAGGAGAGTGGTGGTCAGTGGCCCAAATCCTTCCCTCCAAACAGAGCAAACCAGGGGGCAGTGAATTTCTTCCCCCAAATTTTCTTTGGTCTCATCCTTCAATGTGAAGGAATCTCTCTGGACCATCTTGTCTGCAGAGCGTATGGATGAGGTGGGCTCAGCAGAGGCTTTGCTGCATTTGAAGGTGCCTCATGCCACTGTCCCTTGCCCTGTGGAAGGTAATTGCTGCTCCCCAAGGACAGGCACTGCAGCCCCTGCTCACCTGGGAAGAAAAAGCATTGGTCAGGAAAGAAACCTGAGCTCCTGCAGGGTGAAGAAAAGCCCAGTAACAGTAATTTAAGATTCTGTGGCTGTTCTTCAAGCTGCTCTGTGCTGATGCTCTCAAGCAATTTAATACCTGAAAGGCTACCTCCTCCTGTTCTTTGCTTAGTATAGAAGGAAAAGCTTTGCTCTGCCTGTAAAGAGAACATTCATTAACTGGCATTAACACGCAATTTGGTGTTTGAAAACTGCCTTATCAACAGAACATCTGAGATAGGAACCATCTGCACTGCAAAGGCTGCCCAAAGCTCTGCTCAGGCTGTGCAGAGAACAGCCTGACCCAAACCAGGGTGAATGGATGGAAGGAAGGGAAGGGACCAAGTTGCCAGCTGAGAGCAAGAAAGTCAGTGGGAGTCTTTTGTTTGCCTCATCCAGACTGAGTCATTTGGCTAATACAGGCTGAGACAACTCTCTACTACAGACTTACTGCTGGATCGTGTCTAAAACCTCCAGACATCCTCCCTATCTTCTCCACAATATCTTTTATATGAGGGAATAACAGATCTTGAAGGAGACTGACTCCTGGTAAATTCTAAAATGAAAGCCAGGTGTTTTAGGTATCTCCAGAAAGTTTCTGGGTCACGAAGTGAAGACTAAAAAGGTCCTAGTGAGAGCAGGATACACCAGGTCCTCTTTGTACTACATTACAGGTAATTATATGCTGTAGGTAATTAGGCCGTGGGACTCATTGGCTAGTAGCCAGGTTTAAAGGAGCCACATGAGAAGCAGATGGCTGGGATTGTTTCTCTTGGAAAGAAGAGCAAGGGAAAAATTTAAATATCCATGAAAGCGTCACTGGACTAGGGAAGAGAAAGAGCTTTTGTTTTGCCCAGCTTTTAGCATCAGAATAAGGGGCAATTTAAAAATAACAGATGAAATATTTTTGCTGTGTTTAAACAAGCTCTGGTACTCAATGCCATAAGAAGTCCTCAGGCTGAGGAAGGTACCAAGTTTGAGGAGAAACTGTTCAGAGGGACAAGCAAAGTAACTGCTTCTAATTAGCACTAAAACATTGTGGAGCACTATAAAATAAACATCAGGCCAGTTTTGGGGAGGTTTGGAAGCTGGGATTCAGCCTGACACACGAGAAAGAAGTCCTGTCCCCACCCCAGCCCCTGGCCCTGCCTCTGGGGGAGGGCCCAGGGTCTCTGTCTCCTTGGTCCAATGCACAATGCTGTGTCCTTATGCTCCATATCTCCAGGTAAATGGTCCCAGGGATGTGCTATTTCCACTGCCAGGAGAATAACATTCTTGGGGAACAGAAGTGCCCTGGAAGTCCTTAAGTCTGGCTTTTGTGGCTGACACTTTTGGGGACAGAGATGTGTAGGGAGCAGGTGCATGGATCCTCACAACTTTCCTTCATCCTTCTGCACCAGTGGCAGGGAACCAGGCTGCGTGTTCAGCCTTCTTTTCATCTCTTCAAGTGCACTACTTGAAAGCATCTAGAATGAAAAGTGGTTTCCATGATTCTAAACCTTTCTATTGATCAGATAAAAAGTTAATTGCAGTTGCTTTTTAATTAGGGATTTTGACATTTCATCTCCATTAATTAGGAAAGTGAGCACTAGTGCATCTAACACATCTCAAAAAAGACCCTTAAGATGCTCACAACATTTGATCAGTATATGAACTCTGGACTTTTGAGCAGCCCATGAGATCCATGTACCCCTGGACCTCACTTGGTGTTCACTGAGCAACTGGCCTGGAGTGGACAGACAGCTTGAGTATATAAAAGAGGAGGATGAAGAGTAAAATAAATCTCTGCAAAGTCAAGCAGGCAGTCACGATGTTCAGAATCTGGGCTGATGCTGATGCTGACTGAGGGTCCATGTGCTGGCTATGAGCTGTTGGTGGTGAGGAGGCAGCCTGGTGAGCTTATGGCCCCCCTGAAGAGGAGTGTTGGTCCAAACACCTTAGTCACTCTTGTCACTACATTTTTCCTTAATTGTCATGAACCCTGTTAGTGCCTGCAGGTCAATAAATCTGTTTCAAGCTTCAGAGCTAAATAAACAATATCTGTGATGTTCTTATGAACTTGTTTTAGACCATTCTGGAACTTAGATAATTGTTTTATCTTAGTGAATATGTACATCAGCATGATACAAACTTTGTTGTCACAAGGTAGATAAAACCACAGCCATGGGAACAACTAGTAATTTCCTGAGGATGCTGTTTGAGATCACTCTGTCTGGGGAGAACCTCCATCTCCACATCTTTTCTTACAAATTCAGTGGGTCTCACATGAATCAATGAGGTTTTTCTGTAAGTGCTAGGTAAATTGACCATGGCATTGGAGGGGTATGACATTTTCCCAATTAATGTTTGAACAATGCTTTAAAAAACTATGTTGGGATTCAAGTAAGGGTACCCAGATGGTATTCTGTGATCACTACAGAAAAGTCTCTTCTCCCAGCTCCATATGCCCCAGTGGGAGCTGTGAGTGCCAGGCAAGGATGAAAATGGATAGGCAGAGCAGTAGCTACTGTCAGGATTGGGCACAATGATGGTCTTTTTAATGGGGTGTAAGTAAACCTTTGAACAGGAAAATTAATTTCAGGTTGGTGCAAGCACACTCTAGGCTAAGAAAATCAAAGCAAGTCAACATCATTTTGCCTCTGACCTGAAAAAAGAAGAGAGGACTGCCATTTAGCAGCATAGATGGGTTTTCATCACAGCAGTCTGAGCTTTGAAGCTCATTTCTATTTACAGGCAGACAAGCAAGGCTTGTAAGAGGGAACTGAGAGGCGAGTGTGATTGACTGACACGTGGGAAAGAAGAAAAGGTCTGATGTGAGGGTTTCAATAGACTTTGCTACTAATTTGGCAATGAGCTTACATTCAAGTTTTTGAGTCAAAGAGGTATCAATTGATTTCATATGCAAAAGGTACATGACTTATTGGTCATTTTGGTTAGGGTGTGGGTGATAGATCTACCTTTGTTTTGAGCCTTTTTTATGTCTTCATGAAAATGACAGTTTTCCTCTTTATGTGCCTCAGTTTCCAGATCTGTAAAATCACAGCAGTCTGAAATGCAATGTCAGTGTTTCCAAGCACAGAAGGGGGTGAATTCTTAACCCAGTTCCAGACAGGAAATTAGAGAACAAAGCTCTCAAAGCAACACAGAGCCATACCTGAGATCCTTTGATTTTATTTCCTGAATCCTGAAATTCTATTAATGGAGAATAGCACTTCAGCCACATGATCTCTCAAGCTAATGACCTTATGCATAGGAAGATCATATATCAATATGGCTTTCAGACTGACCCTCCTGTTCACTCTGCTCAGAGCATGGATAATACAACAGAGCTGTGTGTCTGCTTCTGTCCATCCAGGCATTGCCATCTTCTCAAATCACTTCTAGGCTAGGAAGAAAAAGATCCTTTTCCCATCACAATAACTCATCTCTTTGCCCATCTGCACATGTTATGTTAGTGACTGCAGGCAGGTAATGGTATTTGTCTCTCCACATTCCCACCACACTTCATGTACTAGAAGTTGTGCAGCTATAAGGAAAAATAGAATTGTTCTCTACAGGCATCAACAGTATTTTATATAAGGCTGGGGGTGGTCAGAAAGATCCTTTTCCCATCACAATAACTCATCTCTTTGCCCATCTGCACATGTTATGTTAGTGACTGCAGGCAGGTAATGGTATTTGTCTCTCCACATTCCCACCACACTTCATGTACTAGAAGTTGTGCAGCTATAAGGAAAAATAGAATTGTTCTCTACAGGCATCAACAGTATTTTATATAAGGCTGGGGGTGGTCAGAAATCACAGAATCACAGAATCAGTTAAGTTGGAAGGACCTCCAACCTCCCTTCAACAGTATTTTATATAAGGCTGGGGGTGGTCAGAAATCACAGAATCACAGAATCAGTTAAGTTGGAAGGACCTCTGGTCCAACCTCCCTACTTGAGCAGGACCATCCCAGCACATGGCTCAGGATTGTGTCCAGAGGGTTCTTGAATACCTCCAGTGGGGGAGAATCCATGGCCTCTCTAGGCAACCTGTTTAGTGCTCAGCGACTCGCAAATGAACATCTTCATTACTTTGCCACCCAGTAAAGATCTACTCCTGTTCTCCATATCCTAAACCACAAACTACTTTAGAGACTCATAAACCTGCTCTTCCCTTAAAGTCTGCTTCTGGCATTGCCTTTCTCTGAGTAGCAGAATACAGTCCACTTTTTTATTTGATCACTTTTGCTGTTTGACACAAATCTTTTCCTGACATCCTTTACTGTGACAGTTCCTAATATAACTGTTCCTAATGAGACAAATTTCAATGGCAGAAGTACTGATTGCTGGATTAACAGTTTCACATCCATTTTCCTGGGGCAAGAAATAAAAAAATTTATCATCCATCATATGCTATTACAGTGGGAGAACTCATGCCATTCCTGGACAATACTTAGTTTCTCCTTTGCAATGAACTTAATGGATGCAAGGCCACAGCTTGAGAAAGGAAAAAAAGTAGCTATGTGCACTTCATATCCTGTTATATTTCTCAAAAAGAGGCTCCCAGGAAGGAAAGGGCTTCACGTAAGAAACTGGATTAGAAGTGAGACAATTTATTGCCCTAAAAAGATCAACATTTATATGCAAGGATAAGTAAATATTGACTAGGAGAACATAGCCTGATAGGCAGATCAATCTGTTTCTCTCTTAGGAATACATAGGAATTAACAAGTTTAATAATGTTCAGTAGTTCAGACTAAAATGCTCTGGTGTATCCTGGAGAAGTGAAAGGTCATTGTATATGATCCAACAACACACAAATATCCTGAAAAAAAAAAAAAAAAAGACAAAACAAAGATGACTCCAAAACCAAAATCCAAACCAAATCAACCAAACAAATAAACAAAAGAAAACAAGCAAGCATACCTATTACTCCTATGGGATGCAGTTTCCCCATAAAACAAGAACTGTCATGGGTGTTCATTTCATATACTTATAAACATTTATTCATCAGTCAGTGCCATCCACAAAACACTGTTCAGGGGATCAATTTATTTCCATCATTTCATCATTTCATATTGTGTCCAGTTCTGTGCTCCTCAGTATAAGAGGGACATGGAGCTCCTGGAGCAGGTCCAGCAAAGGGCAATGAAGATGATGAAGGGATTGGAGCACCTCACTGATGAAGAAAGGCTGAAGGAGCTGGGCCTGTTCAGTCTCGAGAAGGGACAACTGAGAGGGACCTCATTAATGTGTTCAAATACATGAATAGGAAGTGGCAATATGATGGATCAGACTCTTCTTTCTTGTGGAAAACAATAAAACAAGAGGTAACAGGCAAAAACAGATGCAAGGGAAGTTCCACCTGAATACGAGGAAGAACTTCTTTACTGCAGTCACTGAGCACTGAACAGATTGCCCAGAGAGGTCATGGATTCTCCCTCACTGGAAGTATTCCAGAAGTGTCTGGGCACAACCCTGAGCCATGTGGTCTAGTCGTGCTTGAGTAGGGAGGTTGGACCAGATGACCCACTGTGTTCCCTTCTAACATAACTGATTCTGTGATTCTCTATTATTTACTAGAAAATGCAAGATGAGAGGAGATTTGATTTTGTATGATTGGCCTTTTGTGATCCAAATGTGCCTTCTGAAGCATGCATTTAAATCAGATAGATATTAGAGGACATTTGGCAGCACATTTCCATGTGCATCTGGAAAGAGAAAGAGGAAATCTATAGTGCAGTCTGTACTCCCTGATCTCATAGAAGAGCTCTTGTCATCTTAGACAAGATGACAAGTGATGATCTCTTAGGTACTCTCTAGTTCCTCTGGTGCAGGACTCCCCAGCAAGAAGAATAAGGTAGGATGGGGAAGAAAGATGATGCATTTATCTGAATTTTATTTTCTAGCTAAAGTCCCTGGGTTTTGTGATCTCTGAAATTGCTTGAGGGATACTGTGAATAGCAGAGCTGCTACTCCTAAAGAAGCATTGCCCTAAAGAAGCATTGGAGGCACTTTCAAAAGAGAATCCAGCTGACTGACCTGACAGATGCTCCACTTAAAGAATAGAAATCCATTTTTACAAAAACATGGAAAGGGTTGTGACTAAGAGAATGATACAGCTTGTTACTTCCTCTCTCTCTCATGTCAATGGAAACTGTCAGCCAGGTAATCTTGGTTACTTCAACTTTAGAGTGTAGGGTGTTACTACAGGTTGTTCATACCATTAAACAAAGTTAGCAACCTATTAACATTTGCTTGCAGAGTCACAATAGCTGGGCAGCAGACACATCAGCCTTTGCTATATACACCAAATGACATCCTACCACCTACACATCTTTCATAAAATAGGTGAGACTTACCATCTCCATTGGCAAACCCGTTACATGGTGACCAGTTCTCTGGCTCTTGACCAGGCTTACAGGCACCCCTATCCTCTGTGGAGGTGTTTGAACAGGCATCTAAAAATTTCAGCACCTGTTCTAAACTTCTGTGGTCAGTGAAAGACAAGGGGACACTAAGAGGTTCACCATCTACAGGTGACTATGATGGCTGGGACACATGAGCTGACTCTCACAATTGACTACCAGTACATACAGGGGGGACACGTATGGAGGAGGTGTTGTAGAGTGCCAGTGTCAGGTGAGGTGCTGGAAAATCGATATCCTGGAAATACTCTTCACAACCTTTCTGTACCTGCCAAGTGGGAGAAGATGGAGCAACTGAAGCCTGACACCTTCTGCTGGAAATCTTTGCATGGGCGGCCGGGGAGGTCGGGGGGATCCCGGAGCGTGGCAGCTCCCCCGACACTCGGCGAGTGGTGGAGACTGATGGGAAAGCTGTGTGCGAGGGAGGGGGGGAGAGAGGAGGAGGAGGAGGAGGTGTCTTCCTCCTGACGCCACTTCCGAGGGGCTGAGATATATAAACGAGCCGGTTGCTGCAGTGCCCTATCTGGGATCTTCAGCCAGGGCACTGGCGTAGATACAGCGCTCCGAGCTGGTCTGCCCCGACACCTCGCCTGGAGCATCGCGCCGGGACAGAGCTCCCTCCGGCCCTTCCTCCCTCCCTCCATCCCTCCGGCGCCATGAGCCGCCCGGGACTGCTGGCCGTGCTGCTCCTGGCCGTGCCGGGTGAGTGGGGCT
>NW_008684390.1:1222-1454 GCF_000695815.1 Acanthisitta chloris | reverse complement strand
AAAGGGGAAAAGGAGAGAAGGAGGAAAAGGGGAAAAGGAGGAAAGGGAGTAAAGGGAGAAAGGGAAAAGGGAAATAAGGGAAAGGGGAAAAAGGAGGAAAAAAGGAAAAGTGGGGAAAAGGTAAAAGGGGGAAAGGAGGGAAGGGAAAAAAGGGGAAAAGAGGAGAGAGGAAAAAGGGAAATGGGAAAAGGATGAAAAGGGGAAGAGGGAAAAAGGAAAAGGCAGGGGAAAA
>NW_008684390.1:0-1166 GCF_000695815.1 Acanthisitta chloris | reverse complement strand
AAAAGGGGAAGGGGAAAAGGGGAAGGGATGAAAGCAGGAGAAGGGAGGAAAAAGGAGAAAGAGGCAAAAGTGAAAAGGGTCAAAGTGAGGGAAAGGAGGAAATCGATATAAAAGGGAAATTCAGCAAAAAAAGGGGAAAGAGCAAAAAACTAAAACAGGGAAAAAGTGGGAAAATAAGTTCAAAAGGGAAAAGTATGAAAGAGAGAAAATAAAGAAGACAAACAGGAACAAAGGGGGCAAAAAAAGGAAAAGGTAAAAAGGGAAAATAAGGCAACTAAGTGGGAAATGACCAGAAAAGGAAAAATAATCCAAGGAAAACTGTTCATAGAAATGGGAAATATTTAGAAAGATAAAGGAAAACAAATGGAAAGGCCAAAATAATGGGAAAAGTGGCAGAAAAAAAAAGGGGAATGTAAAGGACAAAAGTAAAGGAAAATGTAAAAGAGTAAAGGAAAATAAAAAGGGAAAAGGGAAAAAGTGAAAGGGAAAAAGGAAAATGGAAATGAATAAAGGAAAAAGTGAAAGAAAAAAGGAAAATGTAAAGGGGAAAGTGAGGAAAACAAATGGAAAGGCCAAAATAATGGGAAAAGTGGCAGAAAAAAAAAGGGGAATGTAAAGGACAAAAGTAAAGGAAAATGTAAAAGAGTAAAGGAAAATAAAAAGGGAAAAGGGAAAAAGTGAAAGGGAAAAAGGAAAATGGAAATGAATAAAGGAAAAAGTGAAAGAAAAAAGGAAAATGTAAAGGGGAAAGTGAAGGAAAAAAGAAAAAAGGAAAGGAAAAAAGAAAAAAGGAAAAAGGGAAAAAGGAAAAAGGGAAAAGTGAAGGAATAAAGCAAAAATGTAGAGGAGTAAAGGAAAAAGGAAAGGGGAAAAAAAGGAAAATGTAAAGGGAAAAAGGAACCAAGTGAAGGAAAAAAGGAAAAAGGAAAGGAGAACAAGAAAAAGCAAAGGCAAAAAAAAGCAAAGGAAACCAGGAAAAAGCAAAGGCCAAAAAAGGGGGAAAATGGGGATGAAAGAGAAACCGATGGCAAAAGGGAAAAACAAAAAAACCCAAATCAGAAGCAAAAAATCCAAATGAACCAAAAAACCCAAAATGACCAAAAGGCCTCGAGGGGGTTTGGGGGGTCCCGGGAGAGGTTAGGGGTACCCCAAGGGGGTTTGGGGTA
>NW_008684389.1:0-652 GCF_000695815.1 Acanthisitta chloris | reverse complement strand
CAACCTCAACCTCCCCTGGGGCAGCTTGAGGTTATGTCCTTGAGCTGTAGCCTGAAAAAATTCCCATGTTCCCTTGGAGATGAGTTCCTATGTGTTCCCCACGAGGCAGATAGGGAAATGAGGTGGGACATCACCTGGAGGTGGGTAGGGAACAGGGTGGGACATCAACCTGAGGTAGGTAGGGAACAGGGTGAGACATTGCCCCAAGGTGGGTAGGGAACAAGGTGGGACATCTCCCTGAGGTGAAGAAGGAACTGGTTGGACATCACCCCAAGGTGGGTAGGGAATGGGGTGGGACATGCCCTGGAGGTGCACAGGGTGTCCCACAACCCCAAGGTGGGTAGGAAATGGGGTGGGACATCCCCTGGAGGTGCACAGGGTGTCCCACAGCTCCAAGGTGGGTGTGAAACGGGGTGGGACATCCCCTGGAAGTGCACAGGGCATCCCACACCCCCCTGGTGTGCCGCAGGGCACGGCGAAGGAGCGCAGCTTCGGGGAGATGAAGTTCAAGCAGTGCCCCACGGAGAACATGGCACGGGAGCACTTCAAGAAACACAGCGCCGAGCACTACTGGGACCTGGCGCTCAGCGAGTCCGTGCTCGAGTCCACGGACTGAGGGCAGGGCTCACACCCCCTGCCCCTCACCCCTGTG
>NW_008684388.1:0-1558 GCF_000695815.1 Acanthisitta chloris | reverse complement strand
GGTAGTCGCCAAGATGTCAGGGACTGATTCTGCTTTTGCTGAGCTGCTGCCAGTTTTGGTGGGTTCCCCAGCAGCACATCCAGCTCTGCCATAAACTCAGATGTCTCGATGGGTCCATCAGTCCTGTCTTTGCTGTGTTTGTACACTTGGAAATGGTTCCACTCTTCCATCCCACAAAGAGCATGGGCTGAGCAGGGATATTTTTTTTTGTTTCTTGTTAATTTGCAGCTCCCTCTCTGGTGTTGCTGAGGAGCCAATGTTCTGTGTGTGGAGGGAGAGCTACCCCCACTCAGAGGGAGAGAGGGACTGATTTATCCTGGGTTCCTGCATCCAACACTGTGGTCTTGGCTTGGCCACAGCCTCTCCTGGCAACCATGGCCAAGGACACTCTTGTCTCCTGTGAGATCCTGGCCTGTTTTCCCGATGTTCTGGCCTAGCACCAATCCTGGACAGACCTGTGCAGCATGTGGGGAACCACACAGAGACCATCACACTGAGAAGAGAGCAGAGAGATACAAAACTCCACAGTGCCACTCCCTTTGGATGTGCCCACTACATGATCATAGACTCATAGAATGTTAAGGGGTTGGAATGGACCTCACAGATCATCCAGCCCCAACTCCCTGCCCTGGGCAGGGACCCCTCTCACCACAGGAGGTTGCTCAAGGCTTCAGCCAACCTGGCTTTGAATACTGCTAGGGTCGAGACAGCCACAGCCTCACTGGGCAACCTGTGCCAGTGTCTCACCACCCTTGTGGTATAAATCTTTCTTCTAATATCTAATGTAAACTTCCCTTCCTTCAATTTGAACCCGTTACTCCTAGTCCTGTCATTGCAGATCCTAACAAAGAGTCCATGGCCCAGACGTAGGACTTGTACTTCATGTTGCAAACCATGAGATTTGCATTGTTCCACCTCTCAAGCCTGTCAAGGTCCCTCCGGATGTCCCATCCCTTCCCTCCAGCTGTGACTGCCCCACACAGCTTGGTGTGGTCAGTGAACTTGCTGAGGGTGCACTCAATCCACTGTCCATGTCGTTGACAAAGGTGTTGAACAGTACCAGCCCCAGCACTGACCCCTGAGGGGCACCACTCCTCCAGTGGACACTGTGCCGCTGACCACAACTCTCTGTGTGACCATCCAGCCAGTTCTTTATCCACCGAGTGCTCCACCTATCAAATCCATGTCTCTCCAATTTAGAGACAGGGATGTCATGCAGGACAGTGTCAAACACTTTGCATAAGTCCAGGTAGATGATATCAATTGCTCTGCCCCATCCACAAATTCAATAGCCCCATCGTAGGCAGCCACCAAATTCATCAAGCATGCCTTGCCCGTGGTAAAACCATATTATTCACCATCCCTGGAGGTTTTCAAGACGAGACTGGATGTGGCACTTAGTGCCATGGTCTAGTAACCACGGTAGGCTTGGACTCGATGACCCTGAAGGTCTCTTCCACCTGGTTGATTCTATGATTACCAATCACCTTTTTGCTTTCCATGTGCTCAAGCATAAATTCCAGGAGAATCCACCCCATGATCGTGCCAGGCACAGAGG
>NW_008684387.1:49562-53379 GCF_000695815.1 Acanthisitta chloris | reverse complement strand
CGCCCGCCGGGGGTTCGAGTTCCCGACCCGCCCGCGAGCTCTCACCCAGCCGAACCTCTGAGCACCGGCTTCGAGTCCGCGTCCCGCCGTGCGGCACCCAGCCCGAGCCGGCAGAGCTGTCGTGATGGGCACAGTGACAGTGGTGATACACTCACCGCAACACGTCCCGCTGTTCCGTCCTGCACGGCTGTCTCTTTCTTCCCCTTGCGATGTACTGACCCAAGGTGTCCCTTGCCGTGACTGCCGATGAGGTTCTAAGGCGAGACGAAATGTTGGTGTCCGTTGTTACACACGGGGTTAGTGTCCTTTCTGGGTGTCTGAGAGCTTTCCCCACCGAAGGGCAGCACAGCGGGCACAGCGACCCGTCTCTATCCCTGCTGAGACCCTGATCCGCAGTGCTCCATCCCTCTCACCCTGCTCAGCCCCACTGATGCCCGTGGCAGGATGGTCCATGGTGAAACGGCAGAAGTTGTTTGTTTCCATGGCTCTGTATCCGCTGCTGAGCACACATAGAGTGTTTGGCCCTTTTGCTCTGCCTGTCCATAACCCAGAAAGGAATCCCGAGAGAAGGGCTGTGCTCCTTTTCTCTCGTGTGCTCCCATGGAGCAGCAAACAGGGTGACTGCAGACCCTGCAATCACTTTGGCATCACTTGTACCACTGCAAGTTACATCTGTTCCACAAAGTACTGCAATTTTTAATCAAACTGTTCCAAGTCCTGAGAGTCTGTTTAGCTCTGTATAACTGAAATAATAAAAACCTCTCAGAAAAAAAGAGCCCTGACTGGGCATGGCAAGCATATGCAGCATGTTTAGTGTGAGATTCTTGGACTCCATTCACTGTTTCTGCCTTGGCTTGTGTGAATTGGAACAAATTGGAGCATTCACTGGGTTTAGATTGGCTTCAGACTTAGCTCTAGACTCCATATAAGTCAGTAGAGATTGACTGTTCTGAAGGTAGCACAGGGACCTGATTTTGGAACCAGACCACTCTCCTGAGGTCAGTGTCTAAGACCAATCTCTACATTTGGCCACCTTGAACAGCTCCTTTCCCCTCTCCTAACTAGTCACAATCAGTTTTAACCCCCAGCTGCTGAGTCTAACACACAAGTGTCCATCCAAGGAGGAGTGATGACAGGTTCACTGACAGGACACCCAGTCCTGTGCCTGCTGTGACCAGGGAGGCTCCTGCAGCTCTCTGCAGACTGTGCCTGCTCCTGGGTGTACAGAAAAGTATCAGCTCCACATGGGCCTTGAAGAGGAGGACAATGTAAAACCATTCCTGGCACAGGGACAAGTCAAACATGAGGAGTTAATCACATCCATTTTGACATCCAGGCTCTTCCAACATTTCAAATATTGCCTTCATCTGGAGTGAGCTGCAAATACTCTGTAAGCTTGAGAAACTCCTTAACTTGATGAGAGATCAGAGGCACAAAAGGGCACTCTGCAGAGGAACTGATATGAAATAAAGGAGCAATTGTCACATTGGATCAGAACAGTGTCAACCATGAGAACACCCATCAGCTTCACTATGGTTTCCAGTTCCACACCTGGATACAACAGCTACTCACATGGGTGTTACCTATGGATCAAGTATGCAGCGACAGAAAATTAAACCACATACACTACTCTTAATTTCTACTCAGTCAACTAAACTCGGCTTGGGTTTGGGCTCCATTTTTTCAACTGAACATTTCAAGTCTGGCACATCAGTATGAGCAGAACTGCAAGTGAGTCAAAAATGCCACTTCCCACCTGTGCAGCTGCTCCCTCATTTCCACAGGTTCCTGCAGACACCACCCAGTGCCAACAAACACCAAGCTGGACTTCAAGACTTTATTTGGGATTCCCTTTAGACACACATGTTCCTCAAATAAATAACTTCAAACTCACTATGCAAAGCTGCAAAGCACTTTAAGTATCTGTTATCCCCTTGACACAGCATTAACAGTTTGAGAAGGCTTAACAGTGTACCTAAATAAAATGTATGTTAGGAAACACCAGCTGACATTGCATTTGCTTGGAGCCAAGAGGAGCAATGTCTGTCAGAGCAGCTGGAGTGCCTAAATACCTTTCAGCTGCTGTCCCCACCTTCCTCCCGCTCCCTGTAGGCTTTGTTCAGCAGCTGAATCTCCTCCTGGTAACCATCTCTGTCCAGGTGCTGCTTCCTGCTGTTCTGCCGATGAGCCTCCACGGTGTCTGGGATGGATATGCTGATGTCGCTGCCAGGGTTGTTGGAGGGGATGAGCAGGGAGTAGGAGGCACTTTCGCCCAGGTCACAGGACACAAACCTGTTCTCCTTGCGCGAGTAGCGCAGGGAGGGTGAGCGCGCCTGCGCCGAGGACTGGCTGATGTTGCTGATGATGGACACAGTGTCCAGGGCTTCTTCATTGTCACAGATCTCAAGCACCTCTAGGTGGATCTTCACACTTGTGTCAGCAAACGTGTTGGGAGACTCCTCTGGGTTTGGCTCATGCCCGACGCTGTTGGATAGATAAACCTCAATTTTCTTGGCCGTGGGGGTGATTTTTTGCCCCTCAGAGCTTACCTCATAGGTAGATAGGGAGAAGGTTTTCCCCGTGGGTGCCTGGAGGGACACAGTCCCTTGGAATGCCCACAGAGGGATGGCCAAGGCCCCTCCCGAGCGCTGCAAAGGGAAACAGTGACCATTACCTAGTGCTGATTCTCCGAGTCAGAATCCATTAGAAATAAGTCAATTATGGTCAGTTTGTTCACTTATTTTTCTGCCTTTTCCTTGCAGTGTTTTAGAAACCTGGTGTTTATGACTTGAAAAGTAGAAAGAAGTGTTTTATTATTACACACTTTAGTACAAGGAGTGAAGTCCCAAGTGACTATGACTCAGCTGCAGCTCATGGACACACACACTTCATTAGAATACTCCAGACTTGCTGCTTCCTTGCAGCCAGCCCACAGTGAGCAGCCAGCACTGGCAAAAACCTCTCTCCTAAAGTCTGTTCTCTCTTGAGAAATCAGCATTTGCTGTTAGATGTGAGAAAGACACATTAAGTCTTCTATGTCACTTCCAAGAGCTGTGACTAAACCCCTGGTTATAACACACAAGAGAGGGCAGAATGCATTTTGGGGTTTAGGTACAGCCAGGTAAAACCCATTATTACTGGAATTACTTTCAGTATAAATTACTGTTAATGAGTAAGTGTGACCTTTATCTTGTCCTTGACACCAGTATTAAATATCCATTTTTGCTTCTCATGCCATATCCATGGCAATAAATAGGAATCCACCAGCAAACCAGGCTCTGCTGGTGCATCCTGTGAAGAAGCATTTTATCTTCCACTGGTTCCTACAGCTCAGTTGTCTGATTTCAGCCTTACAGTGCAATTTCACTCCAGAACAGGAGGAAGAGGAAGCAGTTTGAATAACTCAGAACAGTGGCCTTCGGTGCCTCCATCCAGGTCCCTGAGCTCATCTCTGTTATTGCAGTGTGAACAAGAGCATCCACAGCTGTACATTCATTTTTACTTCAGTGAAAACAGATGGAGACCCACTGTGCTGTTCCTGAACATCTGCCATCCTAGTCCCCTCAGCCTGGGCACTGAGTGCTCTTGGAAAAGGTCCTGCTCCACCAGGCCCTTTCCACAGGCTCTTCCCACACACTTTGAAGTCCTGCATTTAAATACAATCCTAGTTTCCAAAAGAAGTGCACACGTAACTCCTTCACACACTTTACACTGCACCTTCTCTCCTTGAAACACTTCCACATAGGTGTTTTTAAGAAGGATCAGAAAACTTACAGCTCCCTGTTTCCTGGATTGTCTTCCCAAAGACTGATACAGG
>NW_008684387.1:30368-49547 GCF_000695815.1 Acanthisitta chloris | reverse complement strand
TTGTAAAATAAATCAAACCCTGTCCTTTCAGCCAAAGTGCCACTTTGCAGCTTTTGAGCCTCAGCAGTTTTGCAGCATATCAGACACACAGAAATAATTACCATTAATCCTAAAGAAAATGTGGAGCTTTTCCTACAACTCCAGCACTGCCTGTTTGATCAGACTGTTACACCAGGGTTGGTAGCACAGCTGAAGGACACCCCACAGCTGAAGGACATTCTTTCTCTTGTCCATCCCACACCACTTTGGCATCCATGGCAACTCCACAGGATGCAGAGCCTTGCTCTGACCCTGGGAAAGGAGGAATTGTCTCCCTGAGACCTTGCTCACTCTCAGCTTGGGGAGGTGAAGGATCAGACACTTCTCTGCCTGAACACAGCAGATCTGAAATTCACTCTGTTCTGGTTCCCTCATCCACTTACGGATCCTTTTCCCCTGCATGTACACAGATATGTGTTTGTTTATTCATTGTACACACACGTATGTGTATATACATGTATGAGAGAGGCTGTGGCTGCCCCATCCCTGGGAGTGTTCCAGACCAGGTTGGATGGGGCTTGGAGCAACCTGGGCTAGTGGAAGGGGTCCCTGTCTGTGGCAGGGGGTGGAATGAGATGATCTTTAACATCCTTCCACCCCAAACCACTCTGGGATTCTATAAAAGATTTAGTTTTTACTACTAATTTCTTGATTTCTGGTAGCACAGAAAGGTTTCCATTTGGAAATGCTCTGATGTTTCAATTAACAAAACCATGGCATTGCCCCAGCAGAACATTCTGGAAGCCAAAATCAGTGTCTTTCTGCTGAGACCAGCCTGAACTGAACACCCTGAGACACCTGCCATGACTCACTAGAGCTGCAGCCCAGCACTAAATCAGAGCTGTGCCTCTGCAGGGTCGTGTTCTGTGGCTTTGCAGCACAGACACACCAAATTGGTCGTTTCCAAAGTTGCCCAATATATATAATATCTGATGATATATGTATGTATTCATCCCTTGGGAATGCTGAAGAATCTCCAAGGCTGTGCTGTGTGCCATGAGCTCCTCCTGGCCCTTCCCTGGCCAAATTTCAATGCTTGTGGAGAGGATCTGTGCCCATCTTGTCCCATCCCAGGTCATCCCCTGCAGACCCTGCACACAGTGCCCACAGGATGCTCTGGCTGTCAGAATCTGGGACAGGGATTTCACTGGAGAACTCCCTGTCCCAGCACATGCATCTTTAACAAGCAAAGACAAAAAACTACAGCTAAATAAATCACAACTGTCCTTGTCCCTCACGGAGTGCTGATGCATTCTGAGCAGAGAAATCTCTGCATAGTTGATAAAGCAAATCACTTCATTATTTAATTACATTATCCACCTTCCAGATCTCACAGCAGACACCAAGCACCTGCAGTTGCCATGAGGCAAACCTTCATCATCACTGTGCTTCAGGACCAGGCTCTGCTGTCCTGTCCCAGCTGCCTGAGCAGAGTTTGGGCTGGATTCACCAGTGAGGATGTTGCCCATAGGGAGGATCTGGGTATATCCAATCCCCACAGGGGCTGGGGATGGGCTCTGACAGGCAGGTTCCCATCTGGAAATGCTCCAGGCAGTGAGGGAGAGCCCACCAAGAGCCATCTGACTTTTTAAATGGTCCTAGAAATGGAATCTAGAAATTCCGCAGCCTTTTCTGCATGGAAAACAAGTTTTTGATCCCTATGGCTTGCCTGAGGGAGAAGCAAAGGACAAGGAAAGGGGAGAGAAAGGGGAAGGTAACATTTACAGAATCAGTTCTTATGTTTCTCTCTTCAAACTGGCAGGAACCAAAGGACTCACCCTCTTTTGTATGCTTTTCCATGGAGCAGTTAAACTCACATGAAATATTAATGAAGGGTAATAAGCTGCCAACTGTAAGGGAGGGAAGTTTTAATTTCCACACTTGCCACAGCAGAGACTGCCCTGCATGCTGGGAAGTGGTTCCAAAGGGTCTACAGCATTCCCTCTGCTTCCCTTTGGGCCTGCAGGAGCTCACCAGCAGGGCTGGAAGCTTATGGAAAAGCCAGGAATGTGGCTACACTTAGCTTGGAATTCTGTTTCTGATGTATTCACAGGTGATATTCAGAACCATTTCAAACTCAAGTTTACAAGTGATGAAGAATTTACCCTGCTGGAGGAAGCTGGGCCATTCTTTGAGGCAACATATTCATATTCCAGTACCACATGCACACTTTTCCATATTCCACATACTTTTTGCATGTTATATTAAGTATAACTGGATTCATCCTGTTCCAAGGTCCTTAAACTTAGTGGTCCCAGTTCTCCAGTGCTTAGCAGCTGCAGAGCCCATTATCCAGTCTGGATAGGCTTCCCAGAGTAGGTAGGAGAGCCTTGGTGTGAGGTTCCAGACCAGAGATGGATACACAGTGGCAGTGCCAAGAGCAGACAGGTTTTGCTGTCTCATGTCACTCCATTGGGCCATGCTGCCTTCCCACATGGAAAACCAGCAATCTAAAGACAGCTCTAAGGAGTTTGTTTCCCTAATTACTTGGGTGATACACAGCTCGAGCTGAAGAGGTCTATTTTTAGAATGTTTCCAGTAAGAATCCTGATGTTTCTGTCCAGAGACAATGAGTTTTCTGTTTGTTTTAAAATAGAGGCTTAGTCTTCCACTTCCCTAAAAATTAAAATTAGCTGCAGTGAAATTAATTACTGCCATGATTTGCCTTTTCAGAGGCTGACTGCAGTGAATGCAGAGCCAATGGAGTGTGACAGGAGCAGAGAAGCCTCACCTCAGGTGACCTGGAGCCCAGCACTTGCCATTGGCCTGATGCAGACATGCTTTGGAGTAAAGCAGTAACAGCAAGTGCACCAGAGCATTCAAGGTGAGAACACCTCATCTCCATACCAGAGCTTCTGTGCTCAGCTGTCTCGGGCTGAAGTGAAGGAGCTCAACAGAAAGCCCTGCAGTATTCCACAAACAATGCCCCTGGCACCCTCAGTGACCCCCAGCATGGGTGCACATGGATACAGGCTCAGAGGGCTCCTGACCTCACCTGGCTTCATATAATGAAGAAAGCTACACTGAAGAACAACACAAGGCTCTAAAAGATGAAAACATAGCCTGGACTGTAATGGTTTTCTGGGCAGGTGTCCCAATTGCACTGTTTCTGTAACTCCTGGGCCATTAAGTGGCATTAGGGGCAGTACACAAGCCCCTTGGTCAGTGGGGTATTGATTTTGTTTGTAGCAGGGTCTGTTCTCTCAGGAAAGGAGCACTGATGCCCATCAGAGGCAGCTCTTTTCAGGACTGAACCTGTAAGAGTCCTTGCTGTGCCATGTCCCTGCTCAGCTCCACAAACCTTATTTACCCTCATGGCTTCTCCCCAGCCCAGGCTTGGATTTCCCTTCTCCAGCCCCATGGGTGCACTGACACTTGTATCTAGCATTCAAAAGAACCTGTTTAAACACCTGCTCTGAAAGCTGTTACTTATTTAACTGAGCCAGACAGAATACCCAGCAGCCAGGGGAAGCCAGCTGCTTCTCACTGGGATGCCAGTGTGAGGGAAGGGCTAGAGGAGCTACAGGCCTATATCCAGCCTTGTCCTCCTGGGAAAATGTTTCCAATCTCACTATTCCTCCTGTTTGTGCAATTCCAGGGTGCCAATGGCAGAGTAACTGCAGGCAGGGAGCCAGGGAGCATCACACAGACCACACACCTCTCTCTGTCCCACTGGGTGGAGCAAAGTTAGATGATAGTGAAATGTTACATTGATTTTCCAACCACAGGAACCTCTTTGGAAACCAGGAATCAGGTTCCAACCACCACCTGAAGGAAGAGCCCTGATGGGAAGAGCACCGCAGATCAGCATGGGTACAGCTGTACCAGGAATCAGGCTCCAGCCACAACCTGCAGGAAGAGTCCTGATGGAACAGCACAGCAGATCAGCATGGGTACAGCTGTACCAGCCAGTGGGAAGTAAAGAGGATCTTCAAAGCCATTCCTAACTCAGCCTCTGTGCTGTGCCTGGTGTTTACTGGAGTGTTCACAACTTCCCCGGAGTGAGGGAGATCCTGTGTGTTTGTCACATTAAAAACCCTCCTGCCTGCAGACAGAGAGAGTCACAGCACTGCCTCCTCCTCAGTGAAGTCACTTACTCAGCCTCCCCCTCTTTCTCCTTGCAGGGCACATAAATAGCTTCTGTGCAGAGTCTCTTTGAAGAGTTTGCTTGAGGCAAACCACAGATGAGGAATCGAGTCAGAGAAATAAAGTAATCAGCAAGGCTGGAACATACTGCCAGGCTGGGAGATTTCTGCTGCCTGGAGGCACTTAAGTGCAGGCAAAAAACTACATGACATATTTGCACTCAGTCTCTTTAGGAGGGGAGATACACTGCTGTTTTATGAGATGTGAAAGGTATTTTTCAAAAATGCAGCTGAGCAAGAGTTGGAAATGACAAGTACCATTTTCTCTCTCCCTCTCAATTACAGCTCAGCCTATACAGGTGTTAAATCACCCTCCTGCCTCACTCTCCCTCATGCCACTTTCATCCCAGAGACACCACTTTGATGGAGGAACTCTTCACACACAGAACAGATAATGAGGAGACACCCAGCTCTGGATCACTGCTGTCACCCCAAGGAAGTGCCACCCTCCAGGCACAGAGCTTTAGCAGCAAACCAAAGGCATGCCCTGTACTACCTGGCACTCTGCTCTTCAAACCCACTCATACCTTTCGCACTGCTTAGTTAAGATCTGAAAAGAACAGGATACAACACAAATGCAAAGAGAGAGCCTTCTGCAGGGGTCACCCCGTGCTCAGAGGGTGATAAAAACATGCTGTGGGGAGTGACTTCTTCCCTGTCATATCCCTGGAGCACTTGAGGCAGGTGAGCAGTGCAGGTGAGCAGTGCAGGGCAGCTACCCCTTCCAGCTGTATGGGAAATCAGCATGGGAGGATGCAATCACCACATAACCCCACAGCTAAGCTGAACATCCATGTGTGATGGCTATTCTTCCTTCTACTGTCAACTCTTACAGGTTGTCTTCTAGAAAAGCAAGCTGGAAGCACTCTAATAAGAGCACCTGTATGTGTGCACTCTAATAACACCTGTATTGCTGCAGAAGGACATGGACAGTCAATGCCAATGACTCATTTTTTAACAGCCATGAGAAATGCAGTGATGAGGACAAAGTGACTTTTCTTAGCTACCCTGGGACTTCCAGGCAGGATGAACAGGAGGGATGGCTTTCAACTTACTTACTGTGTGGCCCAAATTGATCTTTCATCCAACACACACCTGAGCAATGCATTAAAGTTATCTTTGCAATGCTTGCTGGGGTTTCACACTCTGCCCTTTCCCAGCAGCAAAGCAAATGTCAGCTGTGAAGCTCTGGCAGCTCCTGCTAAATGTCAGAGCCAGGGAGAGCTGTAACTCCAGAGCCCTGAACTTTTACCCCAGAGGAGCCTTTATGCCTGGCAACTGCACACTGGGTTACACTTTGGAAAATGTCAGGAAAGGATGAACAGTGATTCCTTGTAATGCAAGCAGTGAAAAGTATGTTCAAAAGTGACATACAGAGCCCCAGGGCAAGCAAGGAATCCCCAGGCAGTCACTGCCAGCTGCTGCACAAAGAGCTGCTCATACCTCCTGCACTGGGAGTCACAGGGCAGTGATCTGACACGGCAACCACAGGGGGTGGGAAAAGGAATTATTGTTATTAATATTATCTTTTTAACCACCATCTGGAAAAACCTGCCAGGAGATCCACAGTTCTGAACTAGTGATATAGTGACTTTATTAACCAACCTGGACATGGCACACGAGGCCTTAGTAAGAACCACTGTATTAAAACCAGGCTAACTCACCACTTACTTTTGCCCCCAAACAGAGCAGTTCCTCTCTGCACACTGCAACAGAGTGAATGAACATGAGCTTTTTGTGAAAGGGAGAATCAGTCAAATTTGAAATATCAGACAAATTCCTGCTCTGGCTCAGGTGATAAATTTGTGTTTATCAGAGGGAGAGGAATTTCCTTATTGGGATATAAAATGCATCTTACACATCTCACCTAGGTGTGTGCAGGACTCCAAGTCACCCTACTTGGAGAAAGAGGCAGAATTAGGTGTCTTGCAGAAGTCCTTTCCAACCTAAAGGCTTCTACAGCTCCTGTCTTGTGGACTTCACACAGGCTCTTACCCCACTCCTACCTACTGAGTTCCACAGTGCACATTCAAACTCAGAGTTCAGTTAACACCCAGCCAGGCAGACTGGTTTGGGCTCCTGACTCCATCCTGCCCCAAACTCCTGCCTCCTCCCTTAGCACAGGGTTGTTTTCCCTTCCAGACATTGGCAGGGTGGCTTGGGACAAACTATGTGTTCCAGGGAAATTATTGAACATCTTCCATTGTCTTTGAATAGAGCATAAAACTCCAGCCACATCACTGGGAAAGGTGTTCCTCAGGGGTACCCAGAGTTCTGCTTGTGTCAGTGGAGACACCCTCAGAGCTCCTGAAAGCTAATGGGTGTCTCAGAATTTCTTCTCGCCAGTAGCTGTCCAAAGTCTGGAGGAAAGGGATGAACACTAAAATATTTGGAATTTTTTGTTTGAATCTAAAAGGAATCTTTGTTCCCAGGTGGAATCTGCATTTCTCTGTGGAGTTCCCATTCATGTCTGGGTCTGCAATTCTCTGTTTTTCCCCACCCAAAACATAAGAATGACAGAAAAGAGTCACCAGATGCTTGGAAATACTCTGAAAAACGTCATCTTTTGGAGACTTTTGGAGAGAAACTTCCTATTCATTAGATGAATTAACATAATTCATCCTGAATTCTTGCCATATACACATCATGCAGGTGCACACAAAATAATAGGAATAAAACAACCCCATGATTAAGAGAAGTGAGAAATTCATCAGGATCAGCATCTGCAAATGGGTCTGTGGTTACTAAACATAATACACTGCTAAGCGTGAGTTTTACTGAAAGTAACTAATAGAACTAATGGAAATGTCAATGGAAATAAAAATAATTCTTATTTTATAAGGTAACTCTTATTATCAGGAATAAATAAAGGCACATTCCTACTTTACCTGCCGAGGAGTCCTCTCGGATTTGCTCCTGCACCACTCCCAGTCGGTGAGCTCAGGCTTGTGGCTTTCCTCGTGGGATAACCTCCACTCTGGTCCTTCAGGGAACACCGAGGGATCACAGGCAGTGCCCTGCTCCCCCCGAGAGGCTCCCAGCCCAGCTGGTGGGTGCTGTGGGGGGTCCAGCCCTGCCATGGGCCCCCCCGGGGGGGAGCTGTGTGCCAGGGCCGTGAGGGGGATCAATGACCGTCCAGGGCTGGGGGCATCACTCCTGCCCCTGCCAGGCTCCAGCTCATCACCAGCACAGCTCACCAGGTTGTGGCAGGACGTGGATTTACCATCACCATTGTGGTGGCGGTGGTGGTTTTCCTGGGATATCCTGTAGATTCCATAGCCTTGCTGGAATGAGAGGTTGAACTCGAAACCTCTGCGTTTGGCTAAGCAGGAAGGAAATAAATATCATGTTAAGTCAAGGCCAAGAAGGAAAATGAGGTTACACACACAATGAAAATGACATGCTAAACCATGGAATAAATTATCCAGCTGCTCCTGGAAACAGGCAATTTTCTATCCATAAAAAGAATGAATTGTTGAGAAGACTGCTGAGAAGAAACTGCCTCCTTGATGAACTACAGTTATCCCCTCCAGGACAGTGGTGAAAAAGGCATCAGTGGCAGCACAAACCATTCTGCACCTGCAGAATGTGTTCAAAGCAAGTGAAAGCCATGCATCGAGGATGGCTGTTCTCCAGCATTCAGGAGCTCTTTCTCCCTGAACGTGCAGTCAGGAATTCATACACTAATGTTAGAGGACTCTCACTCCAGAGAATGGGTAAGTTCCATACCCTCAGAAGGATTTAGCCCTTTACCTTTGCAGCTGAGACTAGATGATCCCTGTAGGTCCCTTCCAGCTGACCCATTCCATTCCTCCAGCAGGTTTTACATGAGGCCAAGGGATAAACAGGGCTTTAGGTTACCAGGGAAGGTCTGGCATCCTCTGTTACACAAGGGTAACCCTTCCACACTTACTTTCGAGATCCTCTGAAGACACTGCACAGGAATTCCTCCTGCAGTTGATGACGCAGCCACAGGGCAGATGGACCCAGTGCTCTGACAGGACAAACACAGGAGTGACTGTGACAGCCAGCAAAGTCAGGGGGAAGCTCAGTGTCTCCAGCCAAAGGCTCTGCAGACCAGTGAAGTATTGGACAACCATCTGTATCTGAAAGGCAGAGCATTTTGAAATGTAAATCACTTCAGGCACACGAGATACTTCCAGGAATAAACAGAACATCTCGCTATGAATATGACACGACTCCAAGACACAGGTTGTCATTAGTGTTTGCTGAGCACAACAATTGTGGTTCTAGCAGGGAGAGGAGAAAACACCCTGACTGCTCTCTCCTCCTCATTGTGCAGTTCTCAGAAAAACCCTCTCTGGAGCTAAATACAGATGCTGAGGAGTATTAAACATCTCCCAATCCAAGTGGCTCAGAGGAGCTGCTCACTTGCTGTCCTGTGTGGTGCTGAGGAACCCCAATCACAGATGGAGAGCAGAAGTGGGAGCTCCACAGCACAGTGGGCTGTGAGGCAGATGATCTGCACTGCTCTTGCCCAAGCTCAGGTGCTGTGTCCATACACATCCCAAGACAGGGTAACACTGTCCCAGGCCCATGTTCCGTGTCCTCAGCGGAGTCCTTTCTAATGTACTGTTCCCAAATACACATCCATGCACATGGACAGCTCTCCCTGCACCACCACCCCACCCTCAGTACTACAGGGGTTACAAAGGTGCCAGCAAAGTGCATTTTTCTAACAAATTCCTATTTTTTAGCCAGTCTGGCAAAGGAGGTGACTCAGAGCTGTGAGGAGGAGCTGTTAGCTCAGCACAATTCCCAGACTCCCTGATGCTGAGCAATGCCTGTCACCACAGCTGCTCAAAGGGGACCTTATTCCCCCAGGTATTCACATAACAGGAATGATGTGGTGACAGAGTAACTGACTGATGAACCAGGCTCTGCCAAACCTGCTGGACACCAGCTAAATTCATGCAGGGACACAGACCTACTGCAAAGGACTCTTGCTGGCACAACTATACCAAGGAACAGCAGCAATGGCTACAGTTCATCTGTTTCCATCCATGGCCCACAGGCCACATCCCATTGAAATGTAGGTGAACACTGGAAAGTGAAGTGCTCTGACATTTACCATCATTGGGAGCCAGAGAACCACTTTGGTCAGTGCAAGGATGAGGGAGAAACGTTTCTGGGCAAAGCCCACCATGAAGCTCCTGCTCTGTGTGCTGCTCATGAGAGTACCACTTTCAGCCACTCCTTTCCCAAAAACTGCCTCCGAGTTTGGGGAGTGCTCCAGGGTTTTATCCCCAGGGTCCAGCGGTGACAGCGATGGTGCAGCACAGCCTGCAGGTGTCCCGGGGGTGTTGAAGCCTCCAGACACCTCCAGGTACTCCGAGTGTAGGAGCTGAGGCTCACCCGAGCACAGCAGCTGGTAAGTGAGAGGCACAGCCAGCACTGTGAGGAGGCAGCAGCACAGCGAGTAGGCAATGGATACAAACAGGGTGTAGGAGCTGGCACAGTCAGTGAAGCAGCCCCAGGAGGTGGGGATGTACCCACCCCATCCACAGAGGGGCAAAATGCAGATCAGCAAGCTAACAATCCAGATGGTGAGGATGGCCCACACCACACTCACGCGTCGCTCGGAGGAGCTGTAGCTCAGTATCTCAGTCGTGCTCATGGTGTAGAAGTTGTAAGAAACTATAAGTGACCCTTTCAGATTGCTAGAAATACCCTGGAATAAATACATAAGTGCTGAGGTTGTGCACAGAGGCTGGGGCAGGGCTTCGCTTGACCACTGGGTGAGCATGAAAAGAATCACTGGCACGACGGTGATCAAATCATCTATTGCCAAAGAGGTCACAATCATGGACACAGTGGTTTTGTTCTGCATTTTCAGCAGGGAAACCAGTGAATAAATGCTGCCCAGAAGAGCTGGGAATGCAATGGTAAAAGTCAAGCAGAACAGAAAGACATTCCAAGTTCTGTGCTCGCTGGGTTTGTCCGTGCTGCCGTGGCTCTCGATGAATAAGCTCGTCCCATTGAGTGACAAATTACCAGGCAAAACCGACATGGTCCTTGGCATCTCTTTCCTTTGCCTTCTCACTGACTCTGCAAGTTTTCACAGGCAGCAACCAGAACTGTCAGCTCCACATCACAAGTTTCTTTGTCTTCCCAGACACTCTTCTGTGTCATTTGATGAAGAGATACCCAGGCGAAAGCATTCCTGATAACCAGAACAACTCATGCTCTCGAAATAACAGGCAACAATCAAGTACCAAAGGTGCTGAAAACAACGCAGTTCTTCAAAATCCTTCCTGTGCAGGAAGATGGTTAACTAAGGCTCTTCAGGTAACAACATGCCATTCCCTCCTGACAGATAGCAGGCAATGTGCCTTACTCACGAGCTCAGCTGCAGTGAAGGCAGAGTATCAGGTGTGTTCAGGCTGTAGTAGCTCGGGGAGACACATAGTAGAGGGAGAGGCTGTTGGATTCACCCTGCGCTGAGCTGCAGGAGGGAGGGGTCGATGCAGGCAGGATAGCAGCGACCGGAGTGAGCATCTTCTCAGCCTGAGCTGCCTCTCGCTGGATCAGCAGCCTGGAACAGTGTCCCCTAAGCCACACCTCCGAGCCTACACCGAAATCCAATGCAAATACTCCGATCTGATGTCAGCCGCGGATGTCATTCCCGTAAATCCCGGGGCTGCTCCAGGGCTGTGCAGCACGAGCTGGAATGCTGCTTTTATTCCTTTACACTTCTGTGCTCGGGCTTGGCAGGGGGAAGAGCCTCAGGAGCCCCCACGAAGAGGATGCAGACTGGGGCTCTGCTCTGCCTTCAGCATTCCCACTTCCACACACTGCACATGGATGCTTCCATACATCTTCCCTCCATTCACTATCCAGTTTCACCTGCCTGTGTGGTGCTTCAGCTCAGCCTGGGATCTAGAAACTTTCATTCCTTACCTGATTCCAGCCTAAGCCACCTCAGTTTTGACTGCCTGCTCCTGTGGACAGAACGACAGACAAGGGCATGTTGGCACAGTGTGAATGTTTCCTCTTGAGAAAGTGCAATAAATACTGGTGAAATTTATGAGCTGGCAAAATACCCACCCCTGGAATCTTAATGAGCACATAGATCCAGTGCAATCTCCTTGGAGGGCTCTGCCTCCCTGTCCTTTCTGGCACAACTCAAATACATGATGGACAAATGCACTGTTTATTAGGACCAGAAGTCAACCCTCAGGTCAGAAACTTGCAGAAGAGAAGAGCATCTATTTTGCCTTTCACACAAGGCACAGTCCTGGATCTGGACCATGCCCCTGGCCTGTAACTGCACAGGATCTGAGGTGGCTTTTGTGATTTATCTGTCCTGTGGGACTATCGATTGCTCATTTGTGTGGGGTCAGCTAAAGGCCAGGGCTTGTTTCCTTCTATTTACAAATCACAGTCACCTCTGCCCCTATAAATCAACTGCCCATTAAGGACAGTTCTAAATCTTTATATTAGCAATTTGAGCCTGGTCAGTTCAGTCAAGAGATAAGACCAGAAAGCATCATCATTCACTCTTATTTGGACCTTTATTTTTGAGCCTGGTTCCCTCAGGAAACACACCCATGCTGTCTGAGGGGGGATATCTGTGCCATGCCTCTCTTTCCCACTCCCCATCTTCAATTCTACTTGACAGGATGACCATTTCCAACTCAATCTGATGGTGTCCAATCTATGGAGTTCCCACCAGGCTGATAAAAAAGCAGCTGATTAGAGGAGACAGATGACAGTTGGCTGCAGCACTGGTCCCTCTTCACTAGAAACTAGTGAACACAAAGCAGAGGCTTTAAGTACTCCAACCACAAAAAAAGCTGGAGCTGGAATTTCCATTAACCTGGAGGCTAAACTGAAGGAAACCAGCCTCATTCCCTCTGGCATCTCTTAGTGCCCCCTAATAAGTAATCAGTTACTTCCAGTCCTGAATTCCCCATTTCTACCACCTGTGTAATTGTCGTGGTTTAACCCCAGCCATCAGCCAAGAACCACACAGCCGCTCACACACTCCCCCACCAAGGGGATGGGGGAGTGAATCAGAAGGGTAAAAGCTACAAAAACTCATGGGTTGAGATAAAGACAGTTTAATAGAGGAAGCAAAAGCTGCACACACAAGCAAAGCAAAACAAGGAATTAATTCACTCCTTCCCAAAGTCAGGAGGTGTTTAGCCATCTCCAGGAGAGCAGGGCCCCATCACGCGTAACGGTTCCTTGGGAAGACAGACGCCATCACTCCAGATGTCCCCCCTTCCTCCTTCTTCCTCCCACCTTATATACTGAGCATGATGTCATATGGTATGGAATATCCCTTTGGTCAGTTTGGGTCACCTGTCCCAGCTGTGTCTCCTCCCAATCTCCCATGCATCCCCAACTTCCTTGCCAGTGTGGCAGTACAGAAAGCAGCAACGGCCTTGACTCTGTGCAAGCTCCGCTCAGCAACAACAAAAACATCTCTGCATTATCAGCTCTGTGTTCTGCACAAACCCCAAACGTAGCCCCATACTAGCCTCTGTGAAGAAAGCTAACTCTACTTCAGCTCAAACCAGCACAGTAATTATCTTTTGTTCCTGCTACATTCATTGGATGCTTAGAAACCATTTGAACGATGCTTGAGAAGTTTATTTTCCCTACTTCAGAAAATTGTTCTCCTGTACCCTCAGTCATTACATCCTCACCAAATGTCCAACAGTTCTGATGGCAGAGAGCAACCACAAATTCTCTGCAAGTTCCCTCAGCACCATCCTCCTCACACACTTCTGTGCCCTTGACTTATTTATTTCTCTTTGGACACTGTGGTGAGAGCAGTCCACCCTGTGCCTCCTGTTGGTGTCTGGAATGAAATGTTCGTCAGTGTTCCTAAGCAGAAAGTCACTTTTATTTATTGCCTTGCCCGTTCGAGGCAGATGATGTATTACTCACTTCAGTTTGTCTTCCCACACAGTGTGTTTTATGATTTCAGCTGCACCTTGCCACTCTCTGTGGCAGCTTTTACCATAACTTACACTATGGTGAGAATTTTTTTCTAGTGGTCATTCTATAGTTACAAACAGAAGGTCTTGGGAACAATGAATTCAAGCACTTTCCCTTCTTACCTATCTTTCTTTAATATGACTGATAAATTACAATAAAACATGTACAGAAAGAGCAGTTTCATCTTACACCTAAAGAGAGAATTTCCTGGCAGTAAGAAACAAGCACCTCCCCAAAAAGCAGCAGGTTTTCCTCCCAGCTGTGCTCCAGGGAGCTGACCTGCATATCCAGGGAGACTTGAGCTCTGAGACATCTCTTGTGGCTGGGGCAGATGGATCTGAATTGGATTCTCTGGTCTCCAGAATGAGTTCACATTCAGTCTCTCAAAATTTACAGAAGCACAGCCTTTGCAATTGTAATTTCACTCCCCTTGTGTCCCCAGATTTGTAAAGGAACAGTGCTAGAATGGGCACAGGGAATGGTCCTGCAACAGAGGAGGAGACACCTTTGCCTGTGTTTGGCTGGGACTGTTTCAGGCAGGCAGGAATCTACAGATTAAGATCTTTACTACCTATTCTCTTTCTTCTCTGTAATTAGCCTCCTGAATTATGGGAGGTTCCCAAAATACTGTCCTTCGCTGCATATGTATACATATTCCTTATCCCGGTGTGAATTCTCCCTCCTAAGGAATGATTGCAAAGAGAAAACACACTGGGATGGAAATCTGCCCTCTTTTCACACAGCACTGCACAGGAACAGCTTCTAAAGGAAGGGTCAGCACTACTGCCAGGATGTGACAGGACTTCTCAGAGACACACTCCATGCAACCCCTCATAAGTGCTTGTGAAAAGAATCGAGTAGTCAACATCCATCCACAAAATAAAAACCAGCAAATGGTAATTAAAAATTTATCTTATTTAGTGTATGAGTCACATCTTATTTTCACAGCTTGCAGTAAGCTGAGCTTTGACTTAGGGCTTGGCTTCCTTTTGTCACTGAAGAGAGACAAGGCCATTACAGCAGCTGTGTAAATGTTTCATTTCAGATGGTGATGTAAGGTCTGTGACAGGCAAAAATGTATATATGTGAAATTCCTTTAAAGTCTTGGAATTTATTCCTCAATATCATGTGAAATAAAATGTTATTTTTTCCCCAGAATTTTTTTTCAGACTTAAATGGTCTGTGGGACTTAGACATCACTTTTAGATAGAAGATGGTTAAACTGCAGCTAATTATTCCATCTCATTATTTGCCTCAGATGAATTAAATCAAAGTAATAAAAGCAGAAACTCCTACACTTACCCATTTCCTCTGCATCTCTGTGCTGTGGGAAAAGGGTTCACTGTGCTTACTGATTTGGAGCAATTAGAGCAATGTAAACCAGGAGTAATTCTATTAGATCTAGAACATGATTTACCTTCTGTGCTCAATGTGGCTGGACTGCAGAGGCTGTGGCTCAGGGAGGGCTGAGCCCTGCTGTGAGATGCTGCTCTGGACTCCAGTTGTTCTCTCCCTGTCAGCAGTGTGTCCCAGCCTGTCCTGAGCAGAAGGGCCAGCAGTGAGCAGTGCTCCATGTCACAGCTCCCCAGCTTCAGGTTCTTCCTTGTGCTCTGTGAAGAGAGACAGGAAATTGAGACTGCAATGAACTGGATGTGTTCAGAGAATCATAGCATTAGCAAGAGACATCCCCAGAGTGTCCATGGCATGGAATAATCATGGTGATCATCTTTCCCTGAGATGCTCCAAAGCCTACAGACAGTGTGTCAGTGGGAAATGGAAGCAGTGCCAGTGCTTCTATGAAGCTGGAGTGAGAGGGATTTTTGATAGATGGGTCTGAACCAGCTCTGTGTGCAAACAGCAGAGATCATGATGTGCTGTCAGTCAGGAAATGGCCAAATGGGACCAACCAGAAGAGAAACAAGCATTTCAAAATGATAATTCCAGGAAGGCAACACTGCAAGGGAAGAGATACCAAGCATGCAGTGGGACAGTTTCAGGCAGGAAGGTAAATGGCAAGGCAGAGAGATGGTAGCAAATCTGCAGCTCCCAAGGTGGAGAGCTGCTCAGTTCCAGACAGCACAGAGTAAGACATCCTGCAAGGTGTGGGGTAATTGCTTTCTTGGGACAAGACACTTCCCAATGTCACTTTATTGACAGGAGGAGACAGACAGCTGGCAGGGAGGCAATTCCTCAGTGCACTCCTCACAGGAACTGTTTGTTTCCTAATGGAGCACAGCAGGCTGGGAGGTAACTCATGGAGCAGGATGAGCTGAGTGCTCGAGCAGCAGTAGAACACCTGTAACATCCTTGTGTTAGTGAGATCACACCTATCTCTGACCCAACCCAGCAGTGTAACACTGCTCAGGAGACACTCCTGATTTGGATGCTGTGAAGTGCATGTGGCATATGGGACAAAAAGGCAACATTGTGCAGTGTGGCAGGAGCTGGGCAGTAGGAACATTACACTACTGGGGGAAACTGCACAGAGAGGGTTAACTGGAGAGTCCAAACTGCTGGAAAGAAACAGTTATCCCTTTCTGGAGGAAGGGGATAAAAAAGGAAGAAGAGAGACCCAGCCATGACCCCATCTGGAAGCAGCAGGAAATCAGCTGTTTGGGGAGCTTTCTCCCATATCAATAAAATTAATGACTGCAAGAGCCATGTGCAATGCTGTGTGCACATTTCACTGCCTGCTCAGAGTCCCAAGAGCTTGGCAGTGTGTTGTCTCAGCCCTTCATAGCTCTTTCCATTACTTCTCACCACCTTCTCTCCCACTCAGCTTCAAGGAAGGCAGAATGAGCAGACAGGGAAATTCAGCCCCAGGAGTTGGGATGAGATGGAGTTTTAATGAAAGATTGAAAGCTCTGAAACCAAATTCTGCCTTGAGAGGGCTAAGAACTTGTATTTGATTGTTAGCACTGCCTTCACCTGTACCCTGGCACAGTCAGTGTCTGAGGAAGGGATGCTCATGGTTCCTGTTTTGCACTGGGCTGTTTGCTGGTTCCTAGTTTGCAATCCCTGACAAGTGTAGGGCAAAGCTCTGCCCTGGTATGCTCTGCGTGCTGGGCTGATCTCTCAGGGACTTCATTACATCCTCAACCTGTTAAAAACTGCCCTGCCTGAGGCTGGGAGTTAGGTAGAAGCAGTCACAGAGTAGTGCCATACTTCTCTCACAACTGAACTCCCATTTCATTTAAAAGCAGTTAATACTGAATTATTTAAACAAACTGATCACCAGCAAAGAGACTAAATACGCCACGCAAACCAGATGCAACTCTCTAACACAAGTGTTGTCAGTGCTATTCCCACATGATCCACGCAGCTCCAGGGGCAGGAACAGCCACAGAAGTGAGTCAGCAGCAGACCTGAGCTCATGGAAACACTTCATCAGTGTGACACACGTTGGAATCAAGAAGTAGAGATGGGCTCAAAGCTTGTTCCACATCCCTTGGAGCCAGTAAACATCCTTGTGTTCAGAGCCAATTTCTCCACACTGAGAAGTTACCTCAAGTTCCACCTGAAGCTATTTCCATTGCTATGGACATAATTTGTGCTTCCTCCTCTTTCTTGGTTTTGGTTTTCTATTTCTGATGTTTCTATATATATCACAAATATAGCTTGGAAATGCTTTAACTGACACCACTAGAACAGATCCTGAAGCAGTTACTGTGATAGCTCTGCCACGTTTGAAAAGTCAAGTCAGAAATGGGTTTGGACTCATGTAGCAATTTATACAGAGGGAGAATGTGGCCAAAGCCTGTTAGATTCCCAGTGACTTCAGTGAGCTTTGGATGAAGCCCTAGCAGACACCTTCCTGCAGCCAGAGTCTGGAGAAAGACAGGAACTTTTTCTCATATCACAATTTCCAAAGAAATTGCTTTTCACAGTCTGTTTGAAAACTCTTCCTTCAGCTTTACCAACAGCATCCACACTTCCCACCAGCCTTTCCAATGGAATTTCCAACTCTTTATGAAAACATTAAGTCTATAAAGGCAAAAGATCCCAGCTGAGAACACTTCCTGTGTGACTCTTAGTGAGCTCCTACTTCAGGGAGCTGCCTGGAGGTGAAGGAGTAACAAGGGATAAGTGCAGCCTCTGATAAAGCAGCTCTCTTGGGACAAGACACTTCCCAATGTCACTTTATTGACAGGAGGAGACAGACAGCTGGCAGTGAGGCAATTCCTCAGTGCACTCCTAATTGGTGCAAGGAATTGAAGGGGTTTCCATTTCCTGTTGAAAAGGAATTAAATCTCAAGTTTGGAAATGCAAAATTCCAAATTTAATACAAAATTATGATACCTTCTTTGTCATAATTCCCTTTTTGGCTCAATTCTGTACATGCTGGAGCAGGGAGAGCTTGTTTCTCAGCGCTGGTGAAAGATGAACAAGCAGCTTTTAAAACTCCTTGTCTAGCACCAAATTACAAGCATAATTCCAACAAAAAACAAGACAATAAAGGTATAAATATTTCCTAGAATTTTCAGCACACTTAAAGGGAATTTTCATTCTTTGCTACTGCAGTTTGATCTTCCCCAGTAATGGTATTTATTACTGCTAATTCACGGCAGTAAAACAGTGATCAGATTAGGAACATGTGGAATATTGAAGGATCCATGCAGAAGGGAAGTGCAGAGCTACACCACTAAGCATCAAGCACTTATTAATGACTCCAAGAGAAAGGACACATGAATATTGTAATGAACAGTGAAGGGAAACCTCCCAAAGAAGATAAAATCACATTTGGCAAACAGCAGAGACAACTGCAGGGATAGGCCCAGCCCCTGTGAGCTGCAATCTCTGAGTGTGACAAAGAGACTGCAGAAGCCAGGCTTGGTGCCAGCATGAGCTGGGCACGGTGTGTCAGCAAGATACTGAGGAACTGTGGGAAGCCTTGCCATAAACATCTCTCTCCCTCAGCCTAGATGGAAGCCATGCCTCACTCCTCTCTGAGATTCAGGTTTCAGAGAGAGAGAAAAGATGCTTGAGAATAATGTTAGATTATTTTCAATCACTTAATCTTTTCAATTCCTGTGTTTATCTTCCCCCTGGGGCTGATGAAAACTGAACTGTGTATTCTCAGGGCAAGGCTGAGAGTCCATGAATGTCAATACTGGTGTAAGAACCACTGGAAACACAACAGTGCCCTCGTTCTGGCCTAATGTGCCAGCTGACAGACAGACACACTGAGCCCAAACAGCCCTGCTGGGCCCTTCTGCACCACAGCACAGGGAACACCTCCCAGTGAATTCCTGCACAGCCTGGGCGCTGGCTCTGTCCTTTGGCTCACTGTGGAACTCCAGGTACACAGGGCTGGGAAATCCAGTCTGCTGCTCTGCACCCACACTGCCCAAAGTCCCCAAAGCTCCACTCGCACAACCTGCCACCACAGGAGTGTGAGTGCAGGTCTGTCATGGAGATGCTCCAGATCTCCATGGCTTTGGGCACAGAAGGAGCACACATATCCCACCAGGAGCTGTAAGCTATTGTCAATACTTTTCCTACTATAGAGCACTCAAAAGAGCCAGGAAGGACCTACTAAAGATGCCCATGATCCATGTGTTTTCCTAGGGAACAGGCAAAGTGCTTGAAGAGTTAAATCTCAGCATCAATGAGTTGTCCCCTCCTGGTGAAGCAGATGTAGATAAGTGAGCAGAGTCCCAGGGCACAGCATCCTGGGCAGGGGCACAGGGAGCAGATTTTGAGTGACTTGTTTAACTATAATATCAGACTATATCATCTCCATTCCCTCCACACTCATCTTGCAATCTCAGCAATTTTTTACTATCAATAGGTAATCTTAATGGAAAAATTAAACACATTCATGATTGCAATCACAAGCTCCAAGTCCTTCTCTCTGCTCTGCTCTACACTCCTGTGTGAGGTTTACACTTGAACATGGTGTCTGTCTCACTGAAACACATGGGGGATTTGCTCAGTAAAGCCTATAGAAGAACTAATTTTATTTATCATCATCTAGTAAAAAAAATCACAGAAAGACTAAATCAGGATCTTAGGTTGTAGTAAC
>NW_008684387.1:21018-30348 GCF_000695815.1 Acanthisitta chloris | reverse complement strand
TGCTGTGTTCTGAGGAGAAAAAGCACTGGAGCCCTTTCTATTAATACCAAAGAAAGTAGGAAGTTCATAGGAAAGCTTCTCCTGAAGCCACCAGCAGTACTGACAGTGCTGTTCCTCACAGTGATACCACACTGTCTACCAGGGATTGAACCCAATCCTTCATCCACTATTACTTGTTAGGTAGGTAATAAATGAACATGCACCAGAAGGTAACAGTGTGCTCGCATGCATCATCAGGACCAACCAGTATCTCTTCCAACCTCCAAGACCCTTGAGCCATGTAGAGATTCCCAGGCCTGACCTTCACTCCCTCATGCCATAAGCACTTACGTTCCTCAAACGGGTTTAACACACCCAGGGACTCAAGCTGTTAGAATCCCTCACTTCTTCCCTTGTGTTGAAGAGTTTTTGGAAGTCAAATCTAATCCCTGGAGAACTGTCCATCTCTATTTAAAGTGTTTTTCATACCCTGTTCACTCATGTCCTCTGATTCATGCCATGAGTTCTCAGATTAACACCCCAATTTCTGGCAGGTGCCTGGAGTTCAGGGTGTTTCTGCAATTTTCATATTATGGATGTACCTAAGAGCTCTGTTGCTTCCTTTAGACCTTCCTTGCTCCTTGCAGGTCATCTCCAGGTGGGAGTGCAGAACACCTGTTGCTCCAAGTGAGCTCCATGCCCAGTGTATCCTCATTTGAGCATTACCTGCTTGACAAAGACGGACCCAAGTGCTTCTGCCCTCAAATTCCCGAGAGGCATTGACCAACAGCCACTCTGGGAGCAAATGGCTCTGCATTCCACACCACTGCATGGCTGCTACTCTCTTTTATTTTACCAAACCACTCTCCAAATTGTTGGAGAATGGCTAAGAGAGCAGGGATATAATCCTGGGGAAGGCCAAAAAGAGCTAGGCCGCAGTCCCCTGGGAAAGTACAGACACAGTCCTGGGAATACACCTGGGAATGCAGTGTGTACAAGCAAGGCTCTGGAGATAGTAACTTATATATAGATAGGGAGTAACTCAGCTGGGCAGATGGCAGATGGCAGGGGTAACTCGTCCTTAAAGGTGAAACAAACAGGTTCGAAAAGAACAACTAGGAATGCACCCAAGCCTGGGAAAGCAGGAGATAATCCTCACAGCTGCAGCTGTGAGTAAGGGGAGTACCTGAATGCTATCTTTAGAGCCTAGCCAATTAAAAATGATGGATAATTGTACGTCTGCTTCTGCACTGTATAAAAAAAGAGCCTATCAAACAATAAAGATGGAACTTGCTGTATCACCTACACGGAGTCGACAGCTTGCTTCCCCGTGCGGAACCTTCACCTTTCCCAACACCAAATAAACAAAAAAACCAGCTCACATTACCCTGAGTTTATGCAGCCACAGCCTAGTTTGTGCTGGAAAAGCTGAGGAGCTCAGGAGTGTGGAACAGCAGTTCTCACACGGCGTTTGCTCTGCAGAACATGTACTGATGAAATATGCATGTGCTGAGAAGTGATTAGGATGCAGCTCCTCATTTTGATTAAAATGCTGCTTGCTTTATGTTTACTGAGCTCCACAAAACAGCCTGATTTGTATGCTCACATAGTGTTTTCTGCCTTTTTCAAAGTAAACTAAATTTAACTTCGCTGCTCTGTATGAAAAAATGAATACAAATAGGAAACTTTCTTCAGCTTATATTGACCTTAGGGATGAACTATTAACCTGAGAGAAAAACTATTACCACCAAGCCCAGGATGATGGCTACTTTTTAGGAGGGGGATGCTGGTATTACTTTTAATGACCTGGAACCTTTTCTGCCCAGAATTATATGCCCAGATTTTGCCAGAGGCATAGGTTACTGTTAGACCCTGAGCCTAAGTTAAATAACTTCATTTCCAGTATCCTGCCAAAAGCCTTTTCTACTGAAATTCCTGAAGTTGATAGGGACAGCAAAAAAATAAATTAATACAGAAAATGGAAACTTCGGTACAAGCAGCATCAGGTGGCAAAATGGGCCTTTCTTTCTCATACATCACTGAAAACAAGACTTAGAGCACAGAAAAGGGGTATATTTTCTAGGAAAAGGAGTGATGAGTTTGTTTTCCTGCCGCTTTACCAGTGTTTTCATCACACATTTTGTATTATTCACTCCTGTGCCTGCACTCAACCAGGTACCTGACAACATCCACAGTGTTCTCAGCTGCTGCTGCCTCCTGAATCAGAGCCTGCTATTACTTTAATGCCTCACCTATCACTGCCTCTGAAAGACCTGCCAGAAGCCTTTTCACAGTGAAATATTGCTGGTCTTAGAGCCCCTGGCTGTGTCCTCTCTGCCACCCTAACTACTGTGAAGGGACAATATCCAAGTTCATATTTCTTTGACAACTCCTTTCAGTCCTTGTGAATTTTAATTCAATTAGTCCTTTTAATTTCAATTAAAATAGAGCAAAGATATTAAGGCAATGGTTTGGTGTTGCTCACCAAGTATTTCTATTTCTGGGATATAGCTATAAGCACTGAGAAAACTGGGAGCTGCTAAAGTTTGGCTCCTTGTTCAATGGAAACAAAACTGTTCAAACAGAAGTTGTTATCTAATCCTTTCCTGCAGGAAAACATCTGCCAGTCTCAAGCTCCATCCCATTCCCTTTTGCCCACTGACAAGAGAATTGCTGAGTGTAACTGTGATTTCATTTCACCACTCTTCAGTGAAATATTAATGAGGGTTTTTCATTCTCCTCAGATTCTCAGAACTGTTACGCCCTTTGTCTCCTGCCAGACTCAAGCAGGGACGACAGCAAAGGTCACCGTGACAATGGCAACTGCAAACTGCTTAAGCACAGAGGGGATTTCAGCACTGAGCACTGTCGAGTTCACTTACAGAAGGAGTAGGAATCCTTAATGTCTGCCTGCTTATCTCCCACTGAAATGACTTCAATGTGGAATATTTACTGCAAATCATGACCAGAGCAGCAACTCCCTGTGGTGTCCATCAGCTCTTTAATGCAAGTGCAGTACCACAGCCATGAGCAGGCAATAAATATTGGTCTGTATAAAGGTTATGAAGGCATTAAAGAGACAAGACATTCAAGGAGCAAAAGAGAAACAAAAAACCTCAGACAAATTCCAGTGGAAATTATATCACGGCCTGAAATACTCGGAGCTGGAGTCTGCTCAAAGGCAAAGGCAATGGCACATGTTTTCCCAACCCAAATGGAAGTTGCAACACAAGTTGCAGGTGAAACAACAGAAGGAACATCTGGAGTGAAAGTCAACAAATACTTGTCTTCAAGCTTGGGGCTTAAAAAAAGTTCTTTTCCTGCTGGAAGAGTAATGATCCATCGTGTGCTGTTAATGAGAGGCAGATGCGTCAGTGTGATGTCCATGCACAGAGCACTGACGTCAGGGAGAAATCTCACTGCTCCCCTGGGAGCAGCTGGCTGAGGAGCTGCACATGGGCAGGGAACTGCTGCTTGGTCCTGCTTCCCACCCTCACAGCCTGCACCCTCACTGCCCAGAAAACCTACAGCAGAAAAACTCCGTTTTCCCCAATGTACTCAGAAAACTTGAAAGCTTCACTTATTTACTGTCTTCCTAGGGAGACACCTAGCCTGCCTTCAAACATTGCATTCTCCTAATCCAAGAGTAAAATTACTATCCTTACATGGGGGATAGAAACACTGAAGTCATTACCATGGATGTTTCCTTCTTTCTTCACCTGCTCACACACTGTATGAGAGCAGATTGTACATTTCTCCCTACATCACCATGACATACCAAGTAGTGCTTATATTAGGGTAAGAGCAGCATGGAGGGACATTTTTACTTCCACTTAACTTCACCTCCACTGATTTTGCCATAATGTTTTGTTTTTCCTTATTTGTTTTCTAACTAATAGGCCACTAAGATATTCCTGAATTCCAGAGCTTTCACCCACTTGGAATACAGTTATTTGCAGAAGTCAAAGTATGCTAGCACTTGGTACACATCCCTGTATCTGCTCTAGGCACACAGCTGCTGAATTTAGTTATCCCAATAGTATTTCCTACAGGAAACACAGTACTGGCTTCTCAGCAGCATCACTGCAACACTATTTCATCCAATCTTTGACCCACTCATTTTATTACTAAGAATAACCTGAAATCATTCTGTGCAGAATTGTGTCTCCTTTGAATCTGATTCTAGAAGCTGTGGCTCACCTGGAAGAATAAAACACGGATTCACGTCCCTGAGCACACAGTGTGCCTGCTGTGCTCGTGGTGCAGCTGGAAGAGGCGAGCAGCAGTGTCCCCCAGCGATCAGGGATGCTGCGACAAGGTGCAGAGCAGCACCAGCAGCTCACACAGGCTCACACCATTCCCACTGTAACAGCCAGCGCTGGATCCAGAGGGAGCACAAGGCTTGGGCTGGCAGAGACTGAGGATAGCACGTCCCAGTGCCACTCAGAGTGACGACAGTGAACAGCAGAGCTACCACCTGCACGTGTAGGCACTGCTAGAGGAGAACCAGACACTGCCAACAGGGACAGTGGGGGACTAAAGCTTCTGTAAAGAATCCCTTATAACTAAAAACTGCAGTCAAAATTCAACATTTCTGGCTCAGGGCACTGGATAAGAGTTAAAAACTTTCTGCCACCTCTGACAATCACACTCTTCTGCTGAGTTCAAAGAGACAGCACAGCACTTTCACAAGCATCTGACCAAACACCTCATAGCACCTCACCAAGCAGAAACCTGTTAATGACAAAGAGCAGAAGAAATGAGGTACTTGTGCTTGTCTTCTATACCATAACTCGCTCAGAAAGCCTCAGAGGTGACTAAAGCTCAAAATCAGTGCTCAGAAGTAGCTGACTGTTCCACATGGGACACTGCAGAACACAATGAGTTTTCATTATTCATTCTCACTCCCTAATGTGTCTGCACCTCTGTACTTGTTGGGATTTCAGCTGGGATTGTTCAGGCAGAATTAGAGAGTAATTTGTGGTGTGTGAGGGAAGGTTCTGGTAGGATCAAAGGAAGGAAATCAAAGCTTTACAGTGCTTCACATGACATCATTTAAGAATTTTAGCTTTCATTCTACACATATGCACCTTATTTGTTGTTTTAGAACTGCTCAGAGATGCAGAGTTCACAGCTCACTTCTCACTTTCACCAGTAGAATTTCACTAACATCAGCCAGAGAGGCTGGTGTATTCTCAGGACAGCCCAGTGGGCTCCTAAGGAAAGGTTAAAACAGAGCAATAAAAGAAACATTAGTCTCCATCACACTCAGTCACCTCTGCCAAAAGCTGATCACGTGAGGGTTGTGGAGACAGAAGCACATTGCACTTCTGCCTTGCTCAGCCACGACACATCGGGTTTAGCCCTTCTCGACAATACTGAACAGCTCCGGTTCTATTTTTACCTCCTCAAACATAGGATAATGTCCCTAAGAACAGAGTGTGAGAACATCAAAACAACTTCTGGAGCCAAAGTTCAACCCCTGGGCCAAGGAAGCCAATCTTTGCAAAGAGCTCCCCAGGGCAGGCAGCAATGCCAGAAAATGGCTCAGAGCTGCTATCTCACACTGCTAATGCCTGAGCAATCACTCCAGACCTGCATCCTGTCAGGAGATATCAGCTGTGAAAGGTTCCAGGGGAGTGGAGCCAAGGTGCCTGCAGCCAAGCAAAGGTTTCCTCTCAGGAAAACAGTTGGAGATAGTCTTGAACTAATTATAACAGAAATTGGAAGGGGCAATGAGATTTTCCAAAACAGGGAAATCCTCACTCCCTGCACTAACTGAAAAGAGGTAAAAATTAAGGATGAAGGAAAGGACTTGGCAAGTTGTGACTTGGAGTACTGAAGGACTTTTATTTATGGAGGTAACAATTGATTTGTTATCAAGCTATAAGCTGTCCCCAGGTTTTGGCACTATGGAGCTCTCTCTTCCAACAGTGGAGAAGGAATATGGGTGAATATATACCCATGACAGTGTCCCAGGTGTGGGAAGATGAACAACTGGGCATTTTCCCCTTTGCTTCTACTTCTCTCCCAGTTTGGCAGCTGGTGAGCACCAGGTTATTGGAATATTTAACCTTTCCTTTAGGCATTGCCAGGACTCCTGGCACAGAGCAGGGGCTCATTTTCCAACTTGCTTTTCTGTTGTTTCACCTCTCTTAATTACCAGTACATTTATAACTGCAAGTACAGAGAAGAATAAATAGATATGAGTCACAAAAAACACAGATCTTGCTCACATGCCTGTGCTAAAAGAGCCAAGTTCTGCTCCTAGTCACCTCTTCTCAGGGGTGACAGAAATGACAGCTCAGGCTGGGATACAGCAGCTCAGGCTGGGATACAGCACCACTGGGTACCATGCAGTTCATATGCATGTACATGACTAAATGGTAACATTGGTCTGAGCAGACATGGCTGAGCAAGGGAAGAGTGAGAGTTTGGTGCATTTCTTTACTCAGGGCAGCTCTTTCTTAATGAAATCCTCCAGTCAGCACAGGTCTGAAGTTAATTCCTGCCTTGGAAAACCAATGCTGCTGATAGTCAAGCTAACAAACTGTTTCTAACTGAGCCATGCTCATTTCCAAGCGCAGCCTCCAGTGCTTATCTGACTGCCTGAATGCAGCTTAACCTCTCCAGCCCAGAGATCCTTCATGGGACACAGCCAAGGCAAATGGAACAAGTGTCTGTGGAGTCATGTGAATGCCACAAAGCCTGGGTGGATGTTCCACGAAGAAGCTTCACTTCAAGGGGCTGGAGGGGAGGAATGACTTTGGAAATGACAAGTAGTGACATTTTTAGCAAATAACAAGCTCAGATGACTGGCTGGCCCAAGCACATTGCTGTTCTCACACACACAGATGAGGGGATATGGCTAAAAGCAGCTCCCACGTGGCACTGTGTGAGCTGTCGATGGGGAATACAGAAGTCCCATCTCTGAGCAGTGTGAGAGCAGCACAGGGGATGGATGGGAAGGGCTGGCTGGAGGAAAGGTGGCAGTGATGTCAGCAGAGCCACAGGCAATCCCTCTCTGCAGCTCAGTGAGTAACTAATTAACTAACATGTTCATTAGACTGATAGAGCAACTAGATTTTTCCTCTTATTGCTTTACAAATCGCATTACTGAGTCAGGTATACCAATTTTCAGACCCAGCCACAATCACTGTTGATTATCACCCTATTAAATTCAATGGAATTACTAAAGTGCTTCCTCTGGAATTAGTGTTATTATCAGCATGGCTAATGGCAAGTGGTTTGAGTGATTTTTTCCACACACTTCTTATGTTTAGCTTTATATAATGAAATAAAAATGACATTTTGACACAGGCAAAACACCTTCTTTCTCACTACCTGCTCAATGTAAGTATTTTCTTTATGTATTTTCCAGAGCAGGTGTTTGATCATGTTTTTCCTGCACATTTTCCTGCTGTTTAGCAGTGAATCAGCAACTGGCACAGCACAAAAGTGGAGCAGCAATCACAGCAAAGACTAATGATGCTTTAAAGCACTGCTAATAAATACATACAGTGAGAAAAACATACTTTGAACTGAAGAAACTGTGCTGAGGGCTGCTCAGCTCCTCTGGGTTTCAGGCACAGGTTTTTCCAGATGTAATGGTACCAGTATCCAGGACCAGTATCCATGACAAGACCCAGAGAAAGGGCTTGGCAGCAGTGTTTGTCCTCATGTACCACCAGCAGCCATAATTCATGTTACGCTGGTAATAAAAACAATACACAAAGCTCCATCCTCCTCACCAAATTCAGTTCCATCCTGAATTAAGTTCATACTATGACTTAGACCAGAAAAACACAAGCAAATAGGGGAAACAAAGCTACAATAACAGCAAAAAGTTCAAGCATAAACCCCCATACTCATTTCAAGTGTATTGACACGAGCTTAACGTGTTCCAGGCTGAAACTTACTGTGCAAATTATTTTTGAAGCCTCTAAGAGGTTAAGTAGATGCCCCTAAATGTCAACATGAAAGGGAAGCTTAAGAAGAACTAGGTTTTTCTGCAAAAGAGGAAAATGATCCTGGAACTAAGACCTGCTCTGTCTGTGCTGCTGCTGATTAATCACATCCAGATTCCTTATGGGCTTAAAGCCAAGCACAGGACAAACCCAAGCAGCCTCTGTGGAATGCCCAGCACCAAGTTTTCCAAGGTTTTACAGTTCTCCTAAGAGCCCAGATTAGGTTCGGTGCTCCATGGAAAATGAGGAATGATAATTACAGGGAATGTTAACCTCAGCAACACACTGAGTGAGCAAACAAGTAGAACTTTACTGGTTACACCTGAAGCATGAAGGCATAAACCAAGTGAATTTGGGAAACTAGAGGAAAATAGCACAAAAAAAGCATTGAAGAATTTTGTCCTAATGTTAATACAATTCAAATTCCATTTCAGGTGATTGTTCAGATTTCATAAGCACTGTAGTGCTGTGACAATTAACAAAGAGGGGTGTGAGCCCTTGGGTTCCAGCACAGCCAGCACAGCAGCTCACGCCAGCGCATGGCTGAACTGGGGACAAGGGCACAACTCCCAAAGGTTTTGTTAGCTGCATGTGCACCGGAGAGCTGCGAATGGGAGTGTTTGCTATCAGCAGAGGGAGCTGCTGCCCCACAGTAACAGCTCGAGAGCCAAACGCGAACACCTGGAGAGCAAGAGGCTGATCCCTGCGCTGGGATCACACGGCCCGGCGGGGCTGGGGGGAGCTCGGCTCCAAGGAGAACGTTCTGTTCACTGGCTTTGAAAAGAGGCTTTGGGGAGATAAAAGTTGTGGGATGTTCTGTTGACCTCCCTCGTGTCTTTCCTGCTGTGTTCAGCTCAGCAGGGAGCAGTGCCCCAGATTGCTGTGTGCTGTGCACAGGTACCAGGGGATGGCACAGGATGGCAAAACCTAAAGAAATTGGGCAGCTATTTATTGCCACGTAGAAACTGCATCTTTGTTAAGAGTAAACCTGGGGGAACTCCCAGAAGTATTATATAAATGTGCCATACTCTTATTCCTCTTGGAGACAGATGACCTCTTCTTCTGACCCACTTTGGCCTTTCTGATGTTCTTTTAATTGAGACTGTGACATGGAAGTAGTGTAGAAAAATCTCTTCTAATGCTTTAAGGGGAAAAAGTAGTATGAAAACTGCAAGGAACAGAAAATCATAGCACCATATCTTCCTAATGCCTCTCCTTCTCTATAGCTCACACTTTCAGGTCAGATTTCTGCCTTCCCTTTCGTACAGAAGACAAACCTTACACTTGGATCCCTCTACATCTCTACTGCAGGATGAACCACTGCTCTTCACAGGCAATAAGGACACACAGTGATGGTTTTCATCACAAACACAGAACAAGCAGC
>NW_008684387.1:13063-21002 GCF_000695815.1 Acanthisitta chloris | reverse complement strand
TCAGCAGGATTCTTTCTCCTGCTTTATTAAAGATGCTTTAACAGGGTGCAGTTTCTTTACCCAGCAAGATTCTTCTGTGACCTCCAAACATGTGATTGAATGGCAAAATAAAGAACTTCTATACTTATTTCTCAACTTGCAGCCTAAGGCCTGGCTCCAGCTGTTCTCCTGTGGCTTCCCCCTGAGGTCACAGTCAGTTTGCCATCACCACGTGGGGTTTACACATACTGTGTACACACAGTGTCTTCACTGATACCTTGATGACATTCAGATAAGCACTGAACTTACACCCAACTCTCCTGTACTTGAATATTCAAAATCAAGCTTATAAAAGATAGGTATGAGGTGAACAAATGCTCTAACTCCTCAGAGCCTCATTATACAATGCCAGGTAGCAGGGAAAGTCTCTCAGCATGGAATGGGAAGATCAGGGACCACACATAATGCTTTGTTTGGATGCTGAGGAGCCTAATCCTAGCCTTGTTTTCATCTCCTTATAGCAAGGATGAGCACCTGGAAGATGGAACGCCCATACCCTCCCTTTCAGTTACTTTAGCAGTAAAAAATGTGACACTCAGCCTGGTTTTTTGCATCCACAGCTAAGCAGATCCTTTAGTCAGGTTCCAACTCACCCAAAGGAATGAAGGGGAAGGGCTGAGTTACTGCCTATTCCCTCTTACCTTAGAGGTGACACTCTGATACACTTATTGTGCCCTATTTCCTTGATTGCAGGTTATCTTATATGTTTTCCTTTGCCTTACTATGAAGCAGAGCAGCAGAAGGGCTCTGCCTGTGGCTGCGTGACCTGGTGGTGCTTTGGTGGGGAACCTGCTGCTCCCTCAGCTTTGGTTTGCACTGCAGCCCCTGACATTTGCACTGATCTGGGCTTCCCTCAGTGAATCACCTTCTGTTCCCCTGATCCTGCCCACAGCACACACATGTACTTCAGTGATCTGTGGAGTTAAACATGATTTCTCAGCTCTGCTGCTGCTACTGCATTAGTCTGAGTGGGTTTGCAAGGCTGGAAGAGCAGAATTTGGCTGGAGGAGTGTTTTCTTTTGTTCCATTGTGGCATTCCTACTGCTCACCCCACAGCAAGAGCAAAACAAAACCCATTTGTGAAGTCAATTCTTAAAGAATCCTCCCTGCCAAGTCAGAGTTGCCTGTGTTGTGCAAGTTCTGGAGGCAGTTGGGGGAGTTCAGCCATATAAAAAAGTGTTTGTTTTAAATGCACTCCCTTTTGTTCCAGGAGAACAATGTCCACAAGGATCTCTCTTCTCTCCTCATCCCCAAAGGCTCTAACAAGGGTAAGCAGCTTCTCATGACAGATCAGAATACCCAGGGGATGGTTGTTCAAATCCAGGTGTCCCAGAGATGCCTGTGAGACCTCTCATGTCTTTCAGCTCCTAAAACAAAGCAGAACTGCCAGAACCTCTTCCCTCCTCTTGGGAACCCAGAACAGAGGGTGTTTTGTGGTAGAATCAAGTATGATGCTATGAACAAGAACTGAAGTAAGCCTGGAGAGTAAAAGAGATTTCTTTAAACTCCACATTTTCTGTGTACTTTTTGTTTGTTCCACAGCACAGAATAGTCTCTTACTGCAGGGAAAGGACTCAGCAGAAGCAGCAACAGAGGCAAAGGTCTACAAAAGCAGGGAAAACCACTCTCCTTAAAATATCTCCTGCCCTCTGGAGAGCTGCAGAACTTGCCCCTGTGATCCAGTCAGCATTTTTCTTGTCTCATCTCCACTTGATGAGCCCACCTGAGCTTCCTTAATGATTCTCTGTGTTTAGTATTTTTAACGTGGAATCTTACAGTCTCTCATCTACTTTTGGGCCACTGTGTTACTTTTTATAATGGAAACAAGCAATTGCTTCTAACAAAACCCTGAAAATTTCTGCTTGCGCTTTAACCTAGTCCTGAAAGAAAGCTAAAGCACTGACAAGGGCTTGAAGAGCTTTAAAAGGATGATAAAAGATTCAAAGACTCTGCAACTTTGATGTCAAATGATATTCTAAGCCATGTTATTAACTTAATTTAATCAAGGCTAACGTATATGAAAACACCTCCCAGAACTTCTGTTTTAAACTGTTATCTTAAATACATACATTTCACCCAGACTCTGAGGCAATAATTCCTTCTCATCTGCACTAAAGTTCTCTGAGCTCCTCATACAGCATCAGTGTTCCATGGGCATTTCCAGGGGGTCTGTGAAGTTGTTCTTGTCAAGTATTTATCAGCCTTCAGTCAGGGTTTGCTGTAAAAAGGCAATCTCTGAGCTTTCAGGAGTTTTTTGGAACACTTCAGACCTCCCTACTTGCCTGCTCCAAGTCCTTCTCTCTTGTGTATTTCTCATGTGGGAATTTATTTACAATAGAATCTGCTGTGGCAGGAGAAGGAGCTCTGCACAGAGCAGTATCTGAGCTACAGATGGAAGCAGCTGGAGCTGAAACCAGCACAGGAGGACTCAGTAAGCATAAATGCTGAATGCTGCAAGAAGAAATAAATAGCACAGGCAGAATGTGTGGGAGAGAGAGAAGGCTGCTCACCCCTCATTCCAGGCAGGAGCCAGCTTGTTTAACTCCTTCTCCTTAAGGTCATGATCCATTGCAGCTTACTGTTATGTTGCCACCAGAAAGGGGAAATGATAAAGAGCAGGGAAGAGACATTTAAGGAGAGAACTATGTATCCAACCCCCTTTCCCATTGCTGCCAGGACAGGAGGTACTACAGTATGAGGGATGAAGCAGCTTATGGTCAGCATGGTCAGACACTGGAGTGAGTTTGCCCCAGAGAGGCAGTCTTGGAGAAAACAGGAATCTCAGGTGAATTTCCATGGGGAAATCAATCCAGACACAAGGTGGACAAGTCCAGCTGCTTCCCACTTCCTCCTTCACCTCCCAATGCACAGTAACTCTATCCCTGCTCTTTCCTCAGCGTGCAGGAGGTTCTCCTCGGGCACATGTGCACTCACTTCTCTGAACACAGCACAACCCACATGGGTCAGCAATGCTCAGAGTGCTGAACTGACTTGTGTCACTGTGAAATTCAAACAAACTCTGGAAAGAATGACTTTGAACTACAACCCAGTTCCAGCACTGACACCCCTACACATGTTCCAGCACTTCATCCACACAACAACCACTGCTGCAGCTGCCTCAAAGTAGACGAAAAAACCCTCAGCCTGGCAGAGAGGTCAGGACAAACATCTCTTTCTCTCCAACAATCCCAGTTCCTTCTGGACTGCATAAACTCATTCTTCAAACCATCCACAATCTTCCAAAGGTGAAAGGAGACACAACCAGCACAGAGGTAGAGCAAACAGGGTTACATACTGTAGACAGCAGATATAGGGTGGAATCCCACCATCGCTGAGCAGTGAGACAGAGGCAGAGGTGGGTGATGTCTGTACATCCCTGCAGGTGGGAGGGAATGTGTCCAGCATCACTAAGTATCTCTGATGCTTTGGCTGCACAGTTTCATCCATCTCCTTGCAATAATTCCCACAGCCCTTCTGAATACTTGCAGGAGGTCCTAATGACTAGGTGACATCATTATAATCCCTCTCTTCCACAGACATTCTCTGTACCAGCCAGAAAGTAAGGCTTAATTCTCTTTTTGACCCCTCCAAAGCCAGATCCCACCTGTCCTTCATCTGACTTTCAAGCCCTAGCATGTGAAGAATAAGAGTAATGTAAGCTGCATGGTCAATATTCCCTGAATCCCCTTCAGACTGTCCCAGAGTGCTTCAAAAGCTACAGGGACTTGTGTGATTTGGCTTAAACAGCCAGAACACACCTGCAACTGTGGTGCCTGCACACACTGTCCCCTCAGCAATTGTTATTACAGATTATCTCTGGGGTTTTTTTCTCACAAAGTTCTGTGGGAACCTGACTGAATCAGACATGAATAAGAGCTGACTCAAAACCTCAGGACCTGGTTCACTGCAGACTGAAAATGCAGAAGTAGCATCCTGAGTTCACTGCCAGAGTGCAAATAAAGCCAAAATTAAATGTTAGTGTTTCCAGTGGAAGTCCACACAACTGACTGACTTTGAACAGGCCTTCTCATCTTCCAACACCCAAACCACAAGAGCTGTGGTGGCTTCAGCCATACAGAGGCTGTTCCTTGTCTCTAACCAGCACTATCACCCTGTAAGTACCACCCTCAAATACAGAGTGAACTGCAAACCCATCTGAGTCCCCAGCCAGGCTGCCCAGCTTACTGCAATTACCTCTACTAGCCATACCAAGGTCCACACTGTATCCATGTGGGTTCAAATTAGTTGGCATCACAGGAATATTCTCAATTACATGGCTTTTAATCTCATATTTGATAGCTCTGGAAAATCTCTGTGAAGAGCACAGCCCTGGTAATAAGCTACAAAGAACCTCTGGATCTCTAGAACTCTGTCTTTGAAGCCTATCTGGAACACAGCTCTTCTGAGAACGTATTCCCAGGTTCTGGCCATCTTTGTTAGAACAGAATTTATTCCACTTGTCCCTTCCCTGTAACTCTACAGACACACCAATCAGAATGTTACAGGGTGAAACAGGTAACTTCCATGTGTAACGACACAGAGATCTATGTTTCTATATCCTTCCCATCACTCAGTACCAGAACTTCCAGCCATGAACTCATTCCTGGCTGTAAGGAAGGGAAGGCTCTATAATCCTTTCACTACAATGTAATAATCCACCTACAAATATATGCAAACCTGCACTCTCCTGTGCCTGACTCCCTGTGCCTTGCAGACCCTGTGGCTCACAAGGACAAGGGCAGAGCTGCACCATGGACTCCTGTGTGCACCTGGCAGCTCTGCAGGCAGGAGAGCCAAGGAGCAGTGCAGACAGTGCTATCAGCATCTCTCATACCAGGAATGTCTCTGCACAGGGGTCAGGGAAGGCCCCTCGAGCTGCAATCTGACCCATTTATGTGTGGCCTAAGCAAGCACTGCCTTGGATTCAATGTTCCATCCTGCTGCAAACAAACTCTCCCTCAAACAGAGATTCCTGCAAGAATGTGTACACATGTGGGAGCTGGAGCGTAGGAGAATGTCTGTGGATTTGAAAACAGAATGGCTTGACTTTGCTTTTAATTCCAGCTCCTCACAACGTGCCAGGAATCTCTGCCCCTGAGCAGCTGTTCCAGAGCCCAAACCCAGCAGAGCTCCATTCCAAGGCAGCCAGGGTGGGCAGTGCTGACTGCCAGTGGTCTGGGCATGGCCAGCAGCTGCCCTGGGTGCTCACAGACCTCCTGCGTACCAGCACAGGCTACTGAAATTCTCACTCACATATCAAACAGGAGAATTTCAGCTGATTTTGATCTCAGCCTGTTTGAGGAAGTTCCGTGTCAAAGCTGTGCACAGAGATTCCCCCCAGACTCACAATTTAAGCACAGCCATGTGGACTGAACTGGGAAAGAAACACTCAAAGCTGCTCACTGTGTAGGCACAATTCTAGTCTCCAGTGCTGCCTTTCATTAGCATCACGTTTTCTCTTGTTTTCGAGAAGGATGGGGAAAAAGTAGAATTTTGAGAATATTGAATTTGCAGTGAGCTGTGCTAGGGCAAATGCTTCTCCACCAACCCTTCTTCTAAATGCTTCCAATAATGGGATGCATGTACTCACACCTGTGAAGTTAGAGGTAATTTGCACCCACTTAGAGCTCCATTTGGAGAGGTATAAAAATAGCCCAGTAACAGGAATCTGGCCCATTCCTTGTAATGATTATTAGAAATAGAACAAGAATAATTGTTTCAGTTTCACTAACAACACTAAGATCAGGCAGAAATGTCTCTTTGAACAGTATGTGACAATCTCTTCTGCCATTAGAGACAGAAACATGGCTCCTGCAAAGGTTTGTTCACTCTTTCATCCTCCTGCTCTCTTCAGCCAACACTTTCAAGGAATGGAATGACTTTGGAAAAAAAGCAAAGTCTCCCAAGATTGCTCCAGGGCGTCTCAGGACTCAAGTTCTCTGACCTGCCTGTGTCAGTTACCCGCTCAGTGTCAGAAGCTGCATCCCTGATTTCCCATTCTGCATGTTTGCTGCACACTGATCCATGGACACAGAACATGATGGATACAGCATCCAAAGGAAAGGGACTGAATCACAGTCTCCAGCACAAATAGGCCATATGTGTGTGTCAGTCCTAACTGGGTTACTGGATCACAGAAACACTGTTGATGCTTTTCCCTTCTGTGCTGCTTCCAAATAATACCCTAGATTTCTGATTTCTGGAATCACCTCTTTTCTACTCAGGGGAACTCAGCTGCTTTGTCAAGTTTCTCCCAGCCATGTTGATTTTCATTATAGACTGGTAGATGTTTTGCCTATAATTGTACACCTAAGAAATTTGGGGATGTCACTTCATTTCGAAGAGGAGCTACAGCCAGTTCTGCTCCTGGAGAGGCAACAGTTACTGACTTGCAGCATTTCAGCTCTGTAAACTTTCAGCTAAACTGATTATTCCATACAATGTTCCAACCCCAGTGCAACACTTCAGCCTGGCATATTTGCCATGTTTAATAGCCAGAGTTCTTCCCTGTCTAGTACTTCTTGTGACAATGTATGCAAGTATTCTTTTCTCAGATTTAAATATTTAATCATAGAATTAGAGACAGTTGTAAGTCTGTAGATCTGTTATGCTATACAGTAGCTTTTCAATATTTGCATCTATTTACTTAAAAGATTACTCTGGAGAGAGATAGGGAAAATCTGTATTGTGTTAAAAGCCTCATCAAGCATTAATTTTCCGTTTTTCTCAAAGATTTTGCAGAATGCTCTGCAGACAGATAAATATCTTTGCCAAACTGAACCAGCAGCATGTGCTTCAGGCTGCCCCCGAGACATTCTGTGGGTAAATGTTTGCTTTACTTATGATACAAATGCTGCATAAATAGACATCTTCATTAAACTCCTGCAAATGAACCTCATAAGGAAATGCCTGGGGACAACAGATCTGTTCTCCAGGGACTCTTCCACATGCCTTTTGCAATACTCTGGAATGACAGTGGCAGTTCACACTCTGTCAAACTGGCCCTGGAACCTCTGTGACAGCTGATTGTGGCAGGTAACAGAGCAGATGACCTGAGGTTGCCTGAACAGATTCAAGTGAGCAGGAAAATGAAAGGGTTTGAAGCCAAACTGTTTGGATCATCCCTCTCTGCAGTTACAGCTGTCATAGCCCACATGGCAGCTACCACTTCAGATTCTTTCAGCTTGATTTGATCCCTGTGTGACAATCTATCAAATTCAGCAGTCAGTACTCTAACTGCATCCTAACTTCCCCTAAAATCCATGGAAATCACACTGCTTCCAATTCCTTTAAAAGAAATGGCCTGACATTAAAACTTCCCCCAATCTTTGGTGATTATTTTCAGTAAGAGCAGCACCTCCTTGAGCAAATGGGGAAACCACATCAACACAAGCTGAGATACAGCACTACAGCTTTACTTCCATCTTCTCCCATGCCCTGGAATTCCCTTTCTGCTCTCCTCATTAACTGCTTCTCTCTCTCTCCAATCCCCCTGACAGAATTCCTCTCCTGAGGTTACACCTGTAAAACAGTTGAATCATTGTGAGAACAGTGATCACTATACTCCAGTGACAGACAATTTGCTCCTCTCAGCTAAACTGTACTGTGAGTGCCATCAACGTGTCCTACAAGAACAGAAAGCCACAAAGCAAAGCAACAGGAGGAAGGAATGTCAGCATGAAGTGTTTGCTGCTGGTCTAGAAAGCAGCAAAGCAGCCTGTCCTCTCCATAAAGCAGCTTGAAAACATGAGACTGCAAGCACAAGGCCTCACCAGGACCCACTACTGGGTCAGTGAAGAGCTCAAATTAAAAATTCAAGCAACATCTGTGCTGCAGGAGAATGCAGGTGGTAGTTCATCACAGTTCTGGCTGCCTGGCAGGGTAGTTATGTCACCCCAGA
>NW_008684387.1:9209-13017 GCF_000695815.1 Acanthisitta chloris | reverse complement strand
TACCAGAAAGGAGCAGCCACAAGTGTCAATTCTGACTGTAAGATTCTTGCTGGTGGGCACACGCAAGAAACAGATTCACCTTCCCTGTTTTGGGAACACATCTCTGGTTTTCAAGTGTACTGTCATGTACAGGATTGGGTTAGAGGTTCAGAGAAGTGAGTACACATTTGCAGAGAGGCCACACAACTTCCAACCCAATCTGCTAACACCAACACCTGCCCCACCTCAGGGACACCCACGTTTTCTGACATCCAGCACAGCTACTTGGATCAAATGCAGATGCACAAGACAAGGAAAACCAAGAAAACCCTTAGCACTCCTCATCCAGAGCCTTCATCCCAAGGATCCATGGATTTAGTCTGGGACAGTTTACACACCCTGGGAGAATGAGCTGTCTCCTGGGAAGAGCTGCAGGCTCAGCTGGAAGCATCTGAACCTCCCTGTGCAGAACTATTCAAGGCATCCCAAGTAATTTCCTCTGTTTACAGTGACCAGATCCTTATTCCTGCCAAGCAAAGTGCTGCAAGGGCTTGGCTAGAGGGTGCCCTGATGGAACACTCACCCCAGCACTGCCAGTGGAGGCTGTGACACCTCTGCAGTCATCTAACGTGGAGGAATGGCTGATGCTGGGGAGTGCTGAGCACCCTAAAGGAACACAAGATTACCTGGTCAAATCCACGGCAGAAGGCACAAGTTTATCCTTCATCTCGTGCATATTTAGTGAATAAATCATTCCTACATACTTTGTTCAGGCTCAGGCTGTCAGTCATGACACAATAGCAGTGCCTCAGCTTAATCACAGCCTTTCCATCAGCTACTGCTTTTGGGGCTTCCACAGGCTCCATCCCTTTCCCTGGTGTTCCATCCTCACCCCTCCTGGGATTTCTGGCCTCATTTGTTTACACCTGGCATCACACTCTGAAATTGTAGTGAATTAATCAAGTAAATCCATTCATGTTAGTGGCCCCTGCTAAGTGCAAAATAAAGATACTGAAGGAATCAAACTCAATTTTAAGCCAATGCAAATGAACCTAAATTAAGAGTTTTGATTAAAGTACATGGGCAGTGTGGCACCACATACTACAATGATTGATTTATAACAATGAAAACATTATTTCATCTGTACCTATTCTTCATAACAATGAATATATCTCATTCAGCATGTCTAAAACTCCAGGGGTTTTGACCGAACTGTTTCTACCTGTTGCTGTATCCCAGGAGCAAGAGGAGTGTTGTGGCATTAGGCTGTGACACACTTCAGAGGGATTTTTGGTGGATGCAAAGATGTATTTCATTCCACTCACTCTGATCTTTGGAGCCAAAATCAACTGAAAGCTGACAACTATTTCAGTCAATCACTCAATCTCAAACTACCTCAGTGCTGTGACAAATCTCAGCTTGGCTGCACAGTGACACTGACAGATAAATCCCTTCACTGGAGCACACTTAAGGCAGAGCTCAGGAACAGAAAAGATCTGTGAAGCTTTACAAAACTTATCAAGTGTGAGTTAACACAGAGTATTTGATAAAGCCTGAAAGTAAGTCAGTGGAATACAACGTAAAGTCCTCCTGTGAGCACTCTGGAAGGTCTGAGCTGTTATTCCACGGGATTTAGGAGTCTGGATGCTGCTCAGATCTTCAGGATTTCAGTGCATTAACAGATTTTCTGAGAGCTTTTACACAGCACTCTGTCACAATTAGCTCCTGCCATCAACCTTCCATTTCCACAGCAGCCAAGCACAGCCTGGGAAAAGCAAACCAACAGTGAAAGGGAAACCACTATTAAACCATCCTCATTTTTAACAACGGTGCAATAAGAATCCCGCAACATTAAATCCTTATTAGATTTGTGGGTGAAAATGTAACACTGGGCAGGGCTCAGCTTTAGGCTCTGAACTCCCAGTGCCAGGGAAGTGTGGAAGCGAAGGGATTGGCAATGAAGGGCATTTGCTGTCAGTCTCTCTAGGAAGGAATTCCCCTGCACAACTGATTTCAGTAGAACAGGACACATGGCAACCTAAAGTGAGAATGTTAAAAAGGGGGAAAATGAAAGCAGAAAGCATTAGACTCACTTTCAGGAGGAAAATGTGATACCTCTGAGCAACCTCATTCGGGTTCTGGTGCAAGGTCTGATGGGCACAGCCACCATGAGGACAAACAGAAGGCTGGTGGCAGAAGTGTGGCAGGGCAGGGGAAGGTGCAAATCTGGGATTCAGTGGCAGTGAAGGGAGTCTTTTCTCTCAGGAGGGCTCGAGTTCTCTATTTATAGCTCCCAGAAAGTAGAAGCAAGCATAATGTGATGCCTCCTGATGCCAATGACATCAGCACTGCCCACAAGGCTTGGGTAGATCCTCCCTCAGTCCATGCTTCAGCTTTTCTCCTTCTCACCCCAGACAGACTCAGTAGAGTGTTTCTTTGCACCTGAAGGGAAGAACTAAAGCATGAGTGCAGCAAACTGGGTCAGAACAAACCAGCTCCCAGCACTCATGAAGTCCAGCTTTCTGAACTAGGTCTGACACAGCAGCTGACAGCAAAGGCAAACACTGAAAATCTCCTGCTCTGCCTTAAGCTGAACATCTTATCCCTTTTTCCTGCATGGAAAAACATCCAAATGAAGAAGCTAACTGAAATAATATTCTGAGATAACTGTGTTCACCTCTGTGCTGGTTTCTAAGTGCAGTACAACGCAGCTCACCATTCCTGCCCTGTGAAAATGGCCAAGAGCTGTAAGCTGAGAAAATTGCATGGCAAATACTTTTCTCTCTTTTCTAGATGTAGGTTTGGTAGTAAAATTATCCTTAAAGCCCACAGAAAAACATTGCTGCCTGCCAGATTTCAAATATGTATGAAGCAAACCCTTACAGGCACAGTTGCTGCAAGTGCATCTACTCCCTGTAAGTCTTTGGGTATGAACAGAATTTGGCTTTACTGGTGGATGAAACATTCATTTCAGCAGTTTAAAATTGATTCTAGTGAGAACACAATGATGGGCTTTGCCTCCCTTTGTTTTCAGGAGCTCGTAAGAGCTTTCCCTCTGCAGCACAGAAGAGCTGAAGTTTAGCTCCTCCACAAACTCAGTAGGGTGTAACTACCAGGGGATTAGGAACAAATTTGACACTTATCCTCAGTGCCCTTATCAAAGGGCTGAGTCAACATTGGCTGAAACTCTGTTCCCAGTCTTTAAAGCAGTTCAGATCAGATGCCAAAATCCCCACAGACAGGACAACAGAATAAGTCAGGTACAGTGCTATAAATGCATCTGCATGGAGCAGTCCAGGTACAGGTAGGCAGCACCTGCAGGTTCGGTCTAAACCCATATGGCCACAACAAGAGCACCCAAACCTCTCTCTATGTCTACTGCCAGTGTGTGACTGCTTCATCACAGGTGTGCTGAGCCTGCCCCTGTCACACAGTGCATTATGCAACAAGGAAATGAAACATTCAGAGGTTCCTTTTCTAGCCTGGCTCTGGCTCTTAATTCATGCAGCAGCAATGATCTCCCAGGGTTCTCCTAGAGAAGAAAATGGGTTAAACTGATGAGGTATTTTTAATGCATGCTGACAAAGGTCCAGAGTGAATGTACAGTCATATTAGCTGAACTGGGGACTGCTCTGCTCAGCCCCAGTAGGAATGTCTTCCTCTTTTATTATTTAAAGATTCTGGGGGGTTTTACATTTCATTATGTAGAAAGAAGAAATACATCAAATGCAAATCCCCTGGGAAAACATTCCTGCATTTGCTGCAAAATCACATTGGAGAAACCACAGAGATCTGTTTCATTTTCACACTACCTTTGCACTTCATTCGT
>NW_008684387.1:0-9198 GCF_000695815.1 Acanthisitta chloris | reverse complement strand
CTAATTTCATTACAGGGTGAAATGAAAGAGGGAAGAAGAATAACAACTTTTTGTCCTGTTGATTAGCTCAGCATTAGAGGAGGCCCCTGACCAAGGGACCAGCCTAGGATCTGAGTCACCACTTGCTTATGCCTGACCTAACCCACACCTGACAGGAGGAGATGAGCATAGCCAGGACTCTGGCACTGCTGGTGTTTCCTGCTGCCCTGGCACTGTGCCTGCCTTGTCAGACACCAGCACAGCATTCCTTCATCCATGGTACATAGGTGGCCCTGGGAGATGAGGCTCTCCCACCCTAACCATCAGCAGCAAAGGAACAGCTCCCAGTGATTCACAGCAGTGACCAAGAACTAGTGTCCTCCCTTGTGTTCCTCGGAGCTGCAGACAGAGAGCAACACTGGTTCCTGTCATAGAAGTGACAGCACTCTTCCACCTCTCTATTTGCATTTGCCTTGTGTCATAGTCGATGATGCTTTGCCATTCCCGGGCAGGCTGTGCCCTGCTGACCTCCCCACGGCCCATGGAGCTCTGCAGAGCAGTGGGAATGAGGTGAGTGGGGCACAGCACGGGCTGCCCCAGGCAAGCTGGGCTGGCCTCTCCTCGGTTTGTGTTAGACTTTCAGTTCATGCTAGACTAAATCAGACTGATTTAGCTCTGTTGCAGTAACCTTACATTTAAATCTTAGTCAGCCAGGCCAAAGTTTATTTTTAACTGAGGCAGCGACTTGGGAATCCCACCCAGTGTCCCAATGTCTGTCAGCGATCCCCAGGGCTTTCCATGTCAATATGTGACTGTCAGGATGTGCCAAGGGATATTGTTAGAGGTGAGTTTGCTCTTTAAACGCTTTGTAATGCCTCAAGCCCTGAAAGTGCAGATAAGAGCCTCTCCAGCACCCAGCAAGGTTTGATAAAAGAATCAGTGCCCCCTTGGAAAGCAGCTTGGACAGAGTATTCTTGTATGGCAGTGATAAAAATCAGCTGCACCACTTTCAATCCCTGTTGTCTCAGTCCCCACAGAGACAAGCATGGCAGTACAACCTAGAAGAAAAACTCAAATTGTGATTTTCCTCAGTGATAAATTGTCTATTGTCAACTAAGGGGACAATGTCATGTGGATTTTGTAGCTGGTACAGGAAGATAAAGTAATGTCTTATCAGGTCTCTTCTGGTATCTGAATTACTTTGGACATCACCAGGATGTTTCCCTAGGCAAGGGAAGACTACGCAAACCCAGACTGTCCTCTACAGCAAATCCTCCTGCACTGGCACTCCTGAACTCTTTCTAGAGAGAATTTCCTTCCTCTACTTTTCCTTCCAGGGCAGAATTCAGTGCTGACTGGTGGGACCACACACTGAACTGCTTTTGTATGAGGCTTTTGCACCGGACTTGTGAGCACTCAGTGTTCACAAACACTCAGCCTGCTTGGCATGCCTAAACCACACCTGACCTCCCTCAACTCTGAAATAATCAGGAACAATTTCTGGTGAACAACAGCAGTTTGGGAGCTTTTTATGGAGACACTAATCCTTATGGCAACTGGGCTCAAAATTATATATAGGTATAAATTCCCTGGTAAAAGAATGCATCAGTCTTGTATTACAAAGATCCTGAACATAAACAGATTTTACTGTTATTGCTTTCGATAAAACCTTTCTCCTCTTCCAAGGGTTTATATCATTTCACACTTGCAGGGAAAAATCCCAGAATCTTTTCAAATGGGATTCAGGCACAGCTGCTCCATCATAAATCTAGAGAATTAAAATGTGCAGTGAGACAGTTTGGCTAAACAACATCTTAATTTCCTTCACGTGAAGCAGCTTGTATAAACAGGAACAGCAGCAGGGATGGAGCTTGCTCAGGACATGGAGATAGGGAGAAAGGGGCAGCAAAGGCACAAGGGAGAGCAGCACTGAGGGAGGCTGAAGAAGGAGGAAAGCTGCAGGAGAACACAGGGGAGTGAAGGAGAATTAACAGACAAAAGCTTTGGGAGGGAGGGAAGGACAACATTCTCCTCAGCCAGATGCAGTCAGATCACTGGTTGCTGGTAATAAAAACTCCCCTTGGAGCCACTGGGGAGCCCAAGGGAAGTGTGAGGAGAGAGAGGCATATCCTGGCATCACCTGTGTGACTGAGAGAAGAACTTAGATTCGACAATCCTAGAAGAAATGTAGAGTTTACCTTGCAGTGTCCTCAAATCAATTCCCACACCATTTAAACATTTCTCTTCCGCAAAGGGCCATTCCTGGATCCTGTTTGATTACCTCCATGTCTGACCACACACTTTTCCTGCAGGACACACACAGGCATCCTGCCAGCCCACAGTGGGTACTGAGTGTGACTTGACAATGTGCTGCAGATCTTAGCAGCCACATCAATGGACTAACCATGGAGAGCAGAGCCAGGATTCAGCCCAGCCCCAAATGTAACATATACACTCACAGCATGCAGACTGTTCCTTACTCCTGCACAACTGGCTCAACTGGCAACTGGCCATTCCTAAGAAAAATACCCAATACCAGAAAAAAAAAAAAAAAAAAAAAAAAAAAAAAAAAAAAAAAAAAGGAGCCCTTCAGGTCTTACATCTCACTTAATTAATCAGAGATGCTGTGGTTCATTACAAGAAAAAAAAGAAGCTATTCCTGATGGAAAACATGTTTTCTCCTGATACCAACAGCCAGATGGCAACTAAACAGTGAACTGCCAAAGAAAACTGGGAAGAGTTTTGCTTCCTCCAGCTCATGTGAATATTAGGTTTGCACTACCATTGCCCCACAGAGCACAGCCACAGTGCTGGGAGGGAGGAGCACTGTTCTCTGCAGAACTTGACTGATAGCATCAACAGTTCTCTGTGATCTCCTGAGCAAACAGGAGATTGGGACTGTTTCGGTTACCCAAATTGGAAGGCTCTGGGACCCAGGGCTTCCAAACTGCAGTGTCACTTCCAAGGGACAGTTTCTTGGAGCCTTTGAAAAGTCAGTTTTATCTGAGCATTCTGCATGAAATTGTTCCCTGTCAGGTCAAATACACCTATTGTATCAGTTGTGCAGGTATAATCCCAGGACTGTTCCTGCCTTGACTTTAGATCTGGCATTATATCCCAGTACTGCTCTAACTGGTGCATGTAGCTGGAAGCTGAGAAGTCAGTTGTGTGAGTTTTCCTGCTCCACAGTGTCTCAAAGCTCAGGAACAGGATGTCTCTCCCCAAGGGTCCCTGCTGAAACACAGTGCACATGTCGGCATCATTTGATGGGCCTCTACCTTCCCCTGGTTAGGTCATAAACTGCCTGCCAAGCCCAGCTTTTGGGATGGAACTGGGAACACATCCCGGATGACAGGCTCTGCTTTCCATGAGGCAGTGGTCAGCCACACTCACCTACTGGCAAGGAACAACAGTGGAGTGTCTGCATTACATTACAAGTCCGTAGCCCACACAGAAGCTGCTGTTGCCTGCCAGCACTGACAAACACTGTGAAGGAGCAGGGCAGTAAATACTGACACACCCCATGGCCACGTCATCACTTGTCAATGGCACCTGCTATCAGAAATAATGGGATATGGAGTTTACACTAAGCACTTTCTTCTCCAAACTCCTGCTATTCCACAGCCAAGTCCCATCAGAGCCATTTCCAAGCTGGCCAACGGCAGCAGGAAAAGGCCAAAGTGTGGATACCTTGAGTGTGAGTTTTGATTCACCTGAGGTGTGGGCAGAAAGGAGTCTGAACATGGTGAATTCTGCAACCAAGAATGCTGCAGTTTGGTGTGGCAGAGTGCATTGGGTGACAGTAACTGCAATAGCATAACAGTAACAGAGCTGAGAGCAAAGAGAAATGACAAAGTTTGATCCCTTAATTACAGTGTAGGACACTCCCAGAGGTAACATGATGCCCAGCTCAGACAGATCTGTGTCTCTTTGCCTTCCCTTTTCCCCCAAGTAAGGCTCACTGATGTGCCTGCAGTTCATGTTCCTGTTTTCTCACATAATTCTTTCAGATTCCTCTCCCACAGCTGATACATCACCATCCAATTTGCAATCCCAGCTAAAAACCCCAAGGTCTGTCCTTCCATTCACAGCTCCATTCTGCACTGGACTCCACCCAGAATGTGGTATCAACTCCTACACTCACATTTCTACGCATGCAAAATGAACTGCTTCAGCCTTGAACCCTGTGGGTTAGATCAGCTTTCCAGACTGTACCTGAGACAGGAGTTAGGACAGACTCTGCCTGTGTGTAAAGAAAAGCCAAAAACCACAAACACCTATGCTGGTTTTGAGACTGACTGCCTGCCAACACTGGGGGGGGAAGTCCCTGGGAGCCCTCTGTTGCCTTGGGAATATCTGGTTACATCCTCAGATGACATGGGCTTGGCCTCAGGAGCAGCATCCCTGCCTCCATGCCTCTCACCTGCCCTTGTTGCACTTTTCCCTCCAGGTTTCTCCTTGGAAGAGGTGCAAGATGATCTGGTGAGATTCTTGGCAGCCTGAGTTCAGTCTGGCCATTAAGGCACTATGGATTTGTGGAACCAAGTTTCTATGGCACCTTTGGGCTTTGCTGCATCCCAGAGCACAAACACCATCCCATTCCTGGTGCCCCACTGGCTCCATGACTGCCCCAGAGCTCCCATGACCTGCAGACCAAACTGCTCTGCAGCAGTGCTGGGGGGGCTGCTCTGAGATAAACCAAAATATAGGACTCCATCCTTCTCAAACAGAAGCACAAGGCCCCAAGCTAAAACATGCAGACAATTAGTGTGATCTGTGCATGGCAATGTGGTAAGCATATGGAAAAGCAGCACATTGCTGGTCAGCCTTGGGCTCCTGACTTCATGGAAATCCATTCTGATGTATTAAAGCCTGTTTTTTCTTTGAAAGGCAAAAGGCCATTATTAACTAAACTGCATAAATTGAATAAATATGATTGTCCCCCACCAGCTGAGAGAATGGATTGCCTGTTTTTACAAAAAAAACCTAGCAGAGTGGTGTTCATATCCATTTTATTAATATAAATGTCTTTCCAGCAGAAAAAAGGGAAAAAAGACAATGGAAGAGTCTCTTATGCTGACATGCACATTAATCACCAAGTCACCAAGCAAAGTTCATAATCCAGACAGGATTCTGTTTTTCAGACTAAAATGAGTATAAATAGTGATCCATTCTGAGGGAAAAAAAATCTCACTCCTGGGCTGAATTCAGTCCAAAACACCTATTAGTAGGGTGGTTCTTAAAAGGAACAAAATAAACTTTCTGATGGAACAAGATTCTTCATAATAAAGACTTTTTCCTTAGGGGCTAGTCAGTGTAGCTTCCCACAGTTGTGCCTCAGGGCTGTATTTTGTGGGAATGTTGGTCCTACCAAACCAACAATTGCTGTTAAAAACCAGCAGTAAAACCCTCTAAACTGAAGGAATGGGAGGACTGAGACAGACAAAATCCTGCAACCCACAGGATTTTTGAAGCACTTGGGTCATGGTTCATTCTCAGCCTCTCCTGATTCCAGAGGAGTTTGATCACTGACCTTGGCAGGAGCCAGGTCATGCCACCAGCGAGCACTGAGAGCTCTAAGCCCCAGAAGTTGTGTGTGATGTCCCTGGTGAGCAGTGCTCCAGCACCAGCTGCAGCTGCTCTCTCTGCTGCACATGGAGGGAATAAGGTTTCCTTATTGCTCAACAAAAGCTGCTCTGTTGGGACAGTATGTTTGGGGCTTGTGATGCTCCTGCTGCCAAACACCTGCATTTATTCAGACACAAGTGCAAAATAATCCCATTCTGTGATTCCTATTTCTGCTGTCAGACACAAACCCCAACAAGGTACCCAGTGAAACCGGCTGGGAGCTCCACTTCAACACTGCATTTTGGTGTCTTCACACACTGTACACCAAGTGTGAGTAAGTAACAAGCAGCAGCTCATTTAGCTCAGTGTTAGGGCAACTCTACATTGCAGGATGTGTTGGGGGGAAATTAGACCCTTTATTCAGTTTTCTTTTTGCCTTCATATGACCCCCAGCCCAGGCAGATCTGTGTCTCTCTGCCTTCCCTGTTATCATATGTATAATGTCAGTTCAGACTTGCTTCCTTTTATCTGACTCCTGAGATTTGCCCCTTGGTTCTATTTGAAGTGGAGTGGTTTATTTAGTTATGTTACTATTATAGATAACATAATCAATATATGTATTTTAAGAAGGAAGACCTCATCTGACTTGTTCTGTTTGTTCAGGTTCAAGCTATCTTACCGCTGAGGAACTAATGGGAGTCTTTCCAGAGAGCAGTGCTGTGCCCTGGCCCTGCAAGAGCAGCAAGGTATGATCACCAGTTTGCTTATGGGGCCACAGGATCTACAGAATAAAACTCAGCATTGCCTTCTCAAGGTCTTACAGACCAAAACACTGCCTGTAATTCCAGCAATAGAGGCTAAGCACAGAGGGAAATCTGCATCTTGAGCTTTTCTTCCCTGAAAAACTGCTGGAACAGCAGTAATGCTACAGGTCACCATGTCCTTCAACTCTTGTAATTCCAGTGACACCAAAAATGTCTTTCATTAAAACATGGAACATGCAGAGCCCAGGGAGAAAAGCTGATGGAAAGAGCAATTCTCTCAACACACCATGGGGCACCCGGGGGCAGTGGTCATTAGCTGGAGGATGATGGTTCACACAGGGCTGTGAGCACCAGCCAGGTGTTGTACAGCTGAGGGGTAAGAGTTTCTCCCCAGCAAGAGGCCACAGCAGATAAACTGATACCACTGAGAGTTGTTATGAGTTGCTTCAACTCAATCACTGTTCCTGCAGCATGTGAAACCAGAAAATAAGGGGAACAAGGAATGTAACTGCTTTAGATTAGCTCTGAAAGGATTCTCTTACAAAAGCATTGGCAGAGCCATTTCATCACTGCCATAAACCAAATTCATACAAGCAAGCCCAGGGCTATTAATCCAGATTTATGACTCACTGCTACCAATTCCATAAACCATCCACAATCACTTGAGTGGCTGGATTAAAGTCAGCTGTGTGGGAAAGGATGTGAGGCTGTCAGCTTCAATGAACACATGTCCACCTTGCTCTGATCTGCATCGGACTCCAAAGAGCTAACTGGAGCTTGAGCTGGAATACACACAGAGCTTATGGTACAGCCTCAGCTGTAGTTTGGAAAACTGAATGACTCAGCTATGTTCTCTTCTGATTTTTTTCAGCTCTTGGTTATTTTCCTGGCCGTCCTCACAGAAGATGAGTTTGCACATCATCCTCACAGAACATGCAGGCTGGTCCCACCTTCGCTTTAAACCAGCAGGCACAGGGCACTGCCCAGTAACTCCCAAAGCAGCTTGCCCTTAGGAATCTGTTTCCTGCCTCCAAGATCAGACAATATGTGACCAAAACACACAAGTGATCCAGTGTTTAATATGGTCTCTATGAGGCTCCAAATAAATACACAATGTGGAGGGAATCAACAGCTATTGGGAAAAATGACACATTACACCTTCAGAAAGTGTTCCCATTTGCCTGAGCAGTTTGCTATGAATTCTGCACACACATTGATCCCAAGTGCCTGGCAAATTGAACTCATTACCCCACACGACCTGGCACATCGGCATTGCTACCTGTCACAAATGCTGTTAGTGATGTGTGAATGCAGGTCTGTGTTTATCCACAGGGTATCTGTGCAATGTGCCAGTGTCTTTCCCGTGTCAGCAGTACCCAAATGGCCAACACACGAACCCAGCACAGCCCACAGGGCACATGGGCCCTTTGTGAAGCACAGACTTGTGCTATTTGAAGAATAATCCTTAGGACATGAACTCAGCTCCACAGCGGCGCAGGGCAGGTAGGAGTTATAACTGGGGCACCTACTTCCAGTGACACAAATACACTGTTCCAAATATCCCTGACACCAGAGGGGGAAAAGCACAGGGCTGATAACTGCAACTAAGCCCTGTCTTCCATGGCAGGGAGAACACAGGGTATATAGCAGCCAAAAATTGTAGTCTGGGTTGTTCTCCCCAGAACCACAAAAAGCCACAGGAATATCCACCTTGAAAATGATGCTGAGTCCTTTTGTCTGGCTTCACGTGACAAAGTCACAGTAGTAACCGTAAGTCTGACTATTAGATACTGAAGTAAGGGGGTTTATTGTTTATTTGGACTGTAATATGAGGGACAATTACGAACAAGCTGCTGTGGTACCTCCAGTACAAATGCCAAACAAACAAAACAGTAACCACCACCACGCAGCAGCAGCTGGGAACAGAGCTGTTCCTCTGCACTGCCCAAAAGAACAGGAGGCATGGGAGGAATGGAAACAAAATACTGCAGAAAACCAGAATACAGCTGTGTATCAAAAGGAATAAAGCTCCTGATGGAGTTCTCAGAAAGAGAAGAACCCTGTATTTGGCCCTTCTGGAGACAGAATGACCTGAACTTGTCACCTCGAGGCCAAACTGCCTGCCCTGCTCCACTAAGAGGTAATCTGAACAACCATGGAAGAGCATCAGGACAAATTGTGGCTTTCTATCACAGCATCAAATACAGCTCATTTGGTTTAGGACTTCAAATTGTTTCTGAAGCCTGACACTGATTTTTCTCAATCTTTGCATTCCCCCCTCCAGCAGAGAACAGTACTTGCACAACTGTGGTTCTCACTCCGTGATCCCCTCAGGTGCCTGAACTCTGGTGCTCAACAATTCAGTCGGACTTTTCACACACTTGCCATATTAAGCCATCGTGACAATAAAAAAGATCAATGCTTGGATCTTCCATTAAGATTGACATGAAAAAGTTTCAAAGCAACTTTAAGAAACTAGTACAAGTCAGATCAGGTTAATAATGGCCAGAAGATCTCATTATTTGGGGCTTGCTTGTTATTATTTATTCTCCTGTCAACACAGATTATTGTAAAATCAAAGAATAATTAAGGCTGGAAAATACCTCCAAGACCATCGAGTCCAACCTGTAACCCCTCACCACCTTGTCAACTAGCCCAGAGCACTGAGTGCCATGTGCAGTTGTTCCTTGAACACCTCCAGGGATGGTAACTCCACCACCTCCTACAACAGCCCCATCCAATGCCTGACAGACCTTTCCATGAAGAAATTCCTCCTGATGTCCAAACCTGAACCTCCCCTGGCACAGCTTGAGGAGTTTCCTTTTGGCCTGTCCCTTATTCCCTGGGAGCAGATCCAGATCCTCACCTGGCTGCACCTCCTGGCAGG
>NW_008684386.1:10111-31674 GCF_000695815.1 Acanthisitta chloris | reverse complement strand
TTGATTCTATGATTCTATGAAAATGTGAGACTTCTTAGAAACTGACTTAAGTTTTTGAACAGTCCCCCAGGACCAGCACCACAAAGAGGAAGTCTTACTTCTCACTGTGATTTAGCTTAAAGGCTCCAAGGTGGTGATTCTTCATAAGTTACAGAGAAGTATTACAAACAGCACAAGAAGGCAGTGTTGAAACTCTACAAATAATTTTACTGTAATGGGATTTTTATAGAAGTCTAAGGTAGGCAAGGGACATTTCAGGATTTTATTAAATCAACATCAAAAGTACAAGCAATATCCCCTATAGGTATGGGAAAACTTAATCTCCTCCAGAAGCATGTAAAAAATACTTGCTTGTCCTGCTATTTGGCTTCCTCATAACTGCACTATCTCTAGGCAAAATAACAAAATACATGACACCTACAGCTAGGCAGGTTCTCATATGGTGTGATGCAGTGAACACATTCATGTCTCAGGTTGCATTGTATAGTATTGCAGCAGTCTGCAGTAGTGACTGTCTTTACAGAGGTCACCATTAGATCTCAATAACCTCTGTAACAGGCTGGTGGCAAACAGGAAATAATCAAGTACCTGATGATAAAGGCTACAACGCATTGACATGGACATCACATTACTAGGTCACGTGGTAGTAGTGTCTGATTTGCCAGCCAATTCAGTCGCAATGAAAAGTAAGAGTAACAGCACTGCTGGGGAGAGATGAACTGTCACCACGGCTTGCACAGATAAAGGCACAGGCATGGCCAAAATCAGACAAGATGCTCCAGGGTCTCATCAGGCCATAAAAACAACACTGCCTCAGTAAGGTAGATACCAGTCACAAGGCCATGACAGGAGGTGGATCAAGCACTCATTACCCAGAGGCTCTCACCTGGCAAAATGAGCTAGCTATGTCCCTGTGTGGCAGAGCTGGGAAACTAAGGACTTGATTGCTTTACTCAAAGGGGAGAAGAGTACAGAGGAGCCTCAGTTCACATAGCCTCAGGGCAAGGGAATGGGTTTCATTCAGTTATCAGATTGACAAAGAGACAACAAATGGAGTGGAAAAAAGCAGAGTGCATGAGTTTTTAAAGTAAACTATACATCTTAAACTGTTATTATTTTCCCTTCTCATTCATCTTTGAGTCCCTAGCATGTATGTGGGTGGGTTATAAGTGCAGGGTTTTTTTGACTCTGCCTACATGCAAGTATAATCCTGCGTGGCCTGGCTTAGGAGTGTGACATGGAGCTCTTTTGTTTTTATTTTGTTTTTCAGGAAAACTTAGTGACTTTCTAAATAGCGTTGAGCCAATAAGATCTGAAATCAGTGTTCTGAGCAACTGAAAGCCTGCCAAAGAATAGAAGGCTTTACTTAATTGAATTAAATGTATTTCTTACATTGGCTTGAGAAAAACATTTTCATGAAACAAAATCGAAACATCTGTTAATTTCCACTTAAACTAAGTGGACTGAATGCATCCTGCCAGATGCTCTGATGGCTCTCTGCCTGTGAAAGTTCAGCTGACGGGGACACATTTCCAACTCAAGATGTACACACAGCAGCTGAGACTACTTAAGCTCTCTGATCTGTGTAACAGGAACATCTGTCTCTCTCCCCAGCACAGAAGATTGCAGGAGGACATCGTATTAATTATCCATCGTGATGAAAAAGCATGTTTAAAACATCAGGAAGCACACAGAGCCCTATCCTGATAAGGAGAGGTATATGTGCGTCCCCTTTCACTCGTGCCAGTGGTGGTCATTCTTCACTATGCCAAGGTCTTCCAAAATAACTAGCAATTATAAGTGCCCATCTGTCATGGTTTGGGTATAGTATTCCCCAATTTAATGTTTCCCACTGAAACCCTCCTGACCACAAGCCACTCGCTCACTCCCCACCACCTCACCCCCAACACAGGATAATGAGGATTGGGATACAAAAAGTGAAGATCCTGGGTTGAGATAAGAACAATTTACTAGGAAGAGCAGTGAAATAAGAACAAGAACAATGGTGCTAATAACAGAATGTACAAGACAGGCAAACTACTCACACAAGATTGCTCACCGCACAGACCCAGCCTCACGCTTGTGCACCTTGAACCCAAACACCTTCCGGTCCATCCCCTGTGCATGATGTGAAGTGGTATAGACTAGTCCAAGAGTTTTAGCTGCCCCTCATGGCTGCTGCAAAGGTTAACTCTGTCCTGGCCAGAACCCGAACACCAACCTGACACATTGCAGAAAAGTCTCAAAGGTCTCAAAATTACAAGCCCTGAAGTCTTGTCATGGTATTCACTCGGCTACGCAGTATTTTGGTGATCTTGGTCATAATTCTGTAGCTTGCCAAGGTGAGCGTATGTCTCATATCATAGATGTGCTTGATCTGGAGCAAGTGGGGAGGAAGTGCAACATAAAATCCTGGCAAGTAACAGCAAGTTCAAAATGAACTGTAGTCCTATCTGCCTGAGATCCCAGAATAAGGAATAATGCTGTGCCAGCATAATCTACATGGCCCACAAAAAAATAATGAAGTCAGATTTGCTAAGTGCTCTGATTTTGCAATATGAGAGGTATTTTAAAGGAAGGTGTTGAGTGCAAGAAAGACCCACTGAATAATGGATACCTGGCTGGAAGTCTGCAAGAACTGCTCAACAAGAACAGAACACAGCCCAGCATGTGAGGCATGGCTGGAAACAAAACTCATGTCCTATATCTCCACAGCAGTGCAGAAGCACAAGGGTTATATAAACCTCATCTACCTGGAATTAGGGTTATTTGGCACAGAACAGACAATACATGCTTCGGTTGGAAATGGGGATGCACCAGACATACAAAGGAGGCATTTATTTGTCCTTTGCATCATTTGACTTTTTTGTTTAAAAGGGTAAGTGTCGCTCTTGATATATCCTGGTTTTCTTTTTCACTAGGTGATTCTTGAGTACCAGTTCTTACAGGACTTACGGAGAAGGTGTACTGATCAAAAATGGTGTTCCAGATGGTCACTGCCACAAGTACATGTGGCTGAGATAATGCCCATACCCCTGTTACTGATCCATGTTGTAGCCTTTGAAAAGTCATATCACACCACTTTTGGCTTTGCCTTTTTGCCTTTTGCCAGGAATTGCTTCAGAAGGGAAATTGTCTCCTTCATGTAAAACTTAACACCAGTGCGATGCTGGCCTCATTAGAGTGCCTTAAACACGCTGAAATACAGAGAGTTTTATGCTGAGACAAGTCCAATGAGATAAATATTGTAAGATAAAACACAGGTTTGGGGATCATGGATTTGAGCTTCCAGAAAGGAAGGAACATCATTATTGAAGAAAAAGTTTAGCTAATAGGCAAATATTCCTTGTGGCAAAAACTGACAAACACCACACATTCTTCCCCATATTAAAGTAATTTCTGTAACAGCTCAATTCATAATGGTTCTACAGTTTACAAAGGCTATCATACTTTTATTTCAGGGCAAACGAGATCACATCATCAAACTCAAGGACATCAGATGAAGTAGTAAGACATGCTGTCAGACAAAATCAAGATTAACTCTTTTTCACAAAGGCCCTCTTAACATTTTTTTCAGTCACATTATTTCACTATTAAAGAAACTCACCTCACAATACTGTGATGCACTGTGAGTATTTCCTCTTGGGATCAGATGCCACTGCGGGAGAACAGGAACAGGGCCATAAACTGAATAACTCAATGATACATACCAACCCTGGGAATTTACTGAGTTTTCATATGAAGAATGTTCAGTCCTTTGCAAAGCACAGAAAAGGAACTCTCCTCCTGCTTGAGATACTGGATGTAAGCTAAATGCTTTTCTTGGATATTTATTCTTGAATATTTATCACAAACAACATAGGCATGGCCAGAGGACTTCTGCTTGGTTGCAGTCACTGCTCCTGATGCCTTCACATTGTTGAAGGAAACAGGGAGAAGCTTACATTGTTGTGAAAAACCAAAGCAGTCCCCATCACAATGCCATAAAGCCACCAGTCCTACTGGTCTGTGTGTTCCCTGTGCTAATGTACAGCTAATGTACAGCTAATGTAATGAAAATGTTGTTTGTTTTGCAGAGGTCTGAATCCAAGCAAGTGCCCACCTCTCCTGCAATGCCAGGTTTCCCCTGGGCTCATGGGTAGAGAAGGGAGCTGAGGTGTTCCCTAGGAAACCCTCCACCCTGTGCTGCTACAGGGTCAGGACTCTTGTGTCCACCAAACAAATACAGCCGCATCAACTGAGCAATGAAAGTAAGAGAATAAACCTTCTAGAGTTTAGAGGAAGAGCCATTGTGGGTTCATACTTCCTATTTGTTCCTGAAGAAACCTCACCACAAATGCTTTTACTGCCAACACCCACCAGAAGGTCGCAGCCTAGTCCCTGCTCAGCAGCAGTGACTGCAGGTGGAGCTCCAACAGGTCAGCACCTCTAAAGTACAGGTTCCTCAGTCAGGCGCTGAACAAAAAGTCTGATTTTCTGGGTGTGCTCAAACTTCAAAATTATTTGTGTTAGAACATCTTCTACTCCTTTCAAGGGAAAATAAACCTTATTCTAGTGCAGCTTCTGCTTTGCCTTGGTGTTAACTGGTGATTTGTTCTGCAGGGCTCAGAATGGTGTTTTTAAACAAGGAATCCTTTTACCATCACCTGTGAAACAAGCAGTTTTCCTCCAGAAGATACACACATGATGAACACCTGAAACCCTGGTTCAGGCAGAAGTTCCTATTTGCATCAGTTCAGCATGTCTGTAAATCCTGAAAATCCTCTGCTTCCAGCAAAGGCTTCCAAGTCTTCCTAGGATCAGACTCTTAAAAAACACTCTGACAGTGGGAAACAATGTCCACAGCCTTTGAGGGCTGTAGGTAGCAGCTTTTCCTAGCAGATGTTTCCCCTCCCAAAGTTGATGCTACTCAGTATTTCAATATCCAGTGAATTGCTTTCTTAAAATTAAAATAATGGTATGTAAAATCATTCAATAGACAGAAGCAATACTACATTTTGCAACATAGAAAGCCTACAAATCAAACTAATTTTAAATAAAGAGTATTCAAGCAATTCTAGGGAGAGGCTGCCTTTCAAAAAAATGTACAACAAAATGTCATTATTTTATCTTTGCAATCATGTACCTATTGACCTCAAGATGTGATTTCATGGTATTATACAGTACTAGAAAAATCAATGCCTATATAGTGGACTTGGTAAACCTCATCAATCCTCTCACAGCACTGCAACACAGAAGAATAAAAAAAAAACCAGCCATACCTTTCCATTAGAATAGAAGCAGATTGCACCTCATCAAACTGCACATCCCCAGTTCTGTTTTAGGTATTCCAGATTTTCTTTCTTTGTGACTTAAAGGCTTACCACGGCTCCATCTGAAATGAAATTTTCATCTCAACAGAAAGTGGACTAAGCCACAGCTGTAGAAGTTTAAGGCAATTATTTTACAACTGATCACAGATTTTTGAAAATTACATCATTTAGGTACCAGACTTGAGACACCTTAGAGTCCTTCCATTTTCAAAAGATGCTGAGCATTTGCCTTCTGATATAAGCTCCTTTTAAGATGCATCAAGACCTGGTCAGCCCCAAACTGCTGATTTTTGATTTAAGTGCTCCCCATTTATAAATGATTGACTGAAAATGCTGTCCTTTGGGAGAGCTATTTGTTAATTCATTTCAACTGTTTATTTATTATTTGGTAAAGCCAATAGTAGTTTCTAGCAGTACCTACATGTCTACTGTAAATGACCAGGTATTGAAAAAAAATATTTTCACAATACACCAAACAAGTGGACAAAGCTGTGAACCATAAAAAAATATGATTCGCGAGAGAATAAGTTTTGTACAGTAGCTCTGAAAGCATAGGCACTCCTCTTAAGGAGCTCCTGGTCCCCAAATCTCCTTTCTCCTGGCTATGCTTGCTAAAGAGGAAAATCCATGATATACATGTTACTGCCTCCAATGAGGAAAAAGTTCTCCATCACCTTTCTCCTTGGAAGACTGGGTGGTTCTGAAGGAGAGCACAGCGCCCCTACTCTTCAGAACAAGGCTGTATTCATCCCAAAATAGGACCACACCATGTTCAGTCCTCCTCAGGAAGAATTTAATGTCCTGCTGTTCCACTTTTTGTTCTTGTTTGAAAGCAGCTCAACTTGTTCACATCATCCTAAAGCTACAGGGTGAAGAGCTTCTTGGGGCGCTGGCTGGCAAGAGAAGACAGAGAACAGAGTTGCTCTGCCTTACATGCCAAGAGGGACAAAATTCCTGGAAGCCTGAGTGAAAGAGCCAAAAGTAGAATTTTCAGAGTCCTCCAGCTTCACTTTCTTCGCCAGCCTGGGGATGACACCCCTAAGGGAGCAGATTCCCATTCTTGGCTCATTCTACCAGATGCCACTGACCTCCTTCTGAGCCACCAGGTAAGTGGGAGACTTGGCCTCCATCTATGTTAGGGGCTGCTGTATGTACATGTACTTGTAGAGAGGGCAGTATGGGCAGAGGTTGTGCCCTTTTGAGTGCTCGTGGTAGATCTGGCTGTAACACATTCTATTTGTGTTCAGCCTGTTTTGCTGCTTCCTTCTATCTGTTCTGGCAAAATAAAATAAAAAAGACCTGCTCTGGGAGTCTTTAAGCAATTCAGTGTCATCAAACTTCAAGTGTGTGTGCTCCTGCAAGGTTTGCATGTTCAGATACCTGCTGTTGTATTTCATCACCATGGAGAGCAGAACTACACAGCTCTCATCTCCCAGACATCCCATCCTCCAAATCTCTTCCTCAGCAGCAAGGAAGAAGTAGACAATGTTGTGAGAGCAGGCACTAGACATGTGAGCCTTGCTCAGGACCTTAAACTTCTCCTCAAGCTTTCTGGTGGAAGAACTGAAGGTGCTGCTGGTGATGGAGAAAGCAGCCCCAGAATTCTTGAGGATCCAGTCCAAGCCTCGTTGGATAGTGTTGTAGGATGTGGCTAGAAAGTCAGAGCCATCTATTTTCTTCATGGTAATATAAAAATTCTCCAGGAGTTCATTGAGGTTCACTGCTGGGATCTGGAACAAGAGGAAGGGGAAAGGTACTCATGGGAAGGAAATGCATCACAGGTTGGGAAAACACATTTACAGCTTCTCCATGCTGTATCTGAAGAAACCTGCAGCAGCTTTGATGCTTCTCCTTCATGCAGCTTTGGAGTTTTGGGAAGAGGCTGTGTGTTTGTCTAAGCAAAAGAAGTGCACTGAAACCCCATGGTGTAGGAGTGCTCAGACACACCAGATGCATGTAGCTTGTTGGCACCACTTTTGCACCAGCTGTAGAAATCTGGATTCAAAACAAGCCAAATTCCTGTCTTTTTGCAGTGAATGAACATTCCAGTCACACTGAAGTGTGACCATGTGCAAATGTGTGGCCCACCATTTCATGTAATACTCTCTACATTACATAGGGAAATGGATACTTTTCAGATGAAGAAGTAGGTGAAGGAGGAGTAAGAGGAGGAGAAAATGGAGAAGTAGTAGCAGCTTCTTTTAGCCATGAGATGTCAGTGTTGTAGTCAGGCTGCCAGTCAGGCTGCTTTAGCCAGCCAATGTCTTGGATCAACCTAACAGAGAAACTTAGTTATAAAATCGTGAGCAGGGCTTTTATAGTTTGGACCTCAGCCATAGTCCTTATTATTGGGGAAACTTACATTTCTGGGAGTTCATTTTTAGAGAAAGGTCCTCAAATGTTCTGAATTAGGTGGGCTAGCTCTAGAAGCAGAAATCGTGCAAACAGTGTGACCTTAGGTCAACAGCAGGAAATTTTGTTGAATGGAGCATGAGACCAAGGTGGTGCACAAGTATTATGTACAAGGAAATCTTCATCATCACCCTGGGTTTCCAAGCTACTTGCTCAACCATAAAGGAAATAAGGTGTGAAAAAGTTACAACTTTATTAGGAGAAATTTGGAAGGTCCCCAAGACTACAAGGATATAAAGAATGCTGAATTTCCACCTCTTTTTAAACTTTATGATGACTTCATTTGACCAGAGGGGCTGGCTCCCAGCACTGAAAGCACAGCATTTTGCTAAGTTTTGTGATGTTAGTGATATCCACGTAATTTGTGAGTCATGCACCAGTATCTCCACACATTGTGACTATGGAGGGTGGTGTTGGGACTCACAACACTGATAAACAGGTACTTGAAATCATCATCAAAATTAAAAATGGGAAACTTCTTGAGCTTAGTCAAATGTGGTAGAAAACAAATAAAGAAAGAGGATAAAGGTAGCTCATCCCTGTGACATGCTACCACAGTTTCTGACTGATAGCAACTTGGGTGTTTTTCACAAAATGTGAAGAATTTAAGAAAGATGAACTTCCCTGATGATTTCTCATGAGTTTATGCACTGAAAACTCAGATGTGTCAGAACAGGCACCAACATGAAGTCACCCCAAGGTTGCTGCAAAGCTGAAAATGTACTGTCACATAGAGCCAGTAATAGAGAGGAAGTAACACAGTATCTTTTGCCTTGCTGTAGAAACAGTGAGGGCATGGCAAAGGCAAGGGTTTTCCCTTTGTTAATTGACTCAGGGGCCGGGAAAAACTCACCCTATTCTTATACAGCCAGACACTGTTCTGCCAGTGCATCTCTCCACCACAGCTGTCTGTGCCAGCTGGACAGGCAATGCTGGTCAAATAGGATTTTCCACTCACAGCCACTTTCTTCTCCCTGTTAGGCACAACGGAACCAGATCCTGTTGCTTCAATTGACCAAAGGCAGGTGCATATTGATGAGTACCATGAGCTAAGTGAAGATACGCAGTATACACTTATTAAAAGGAGAGTTTCAGCCCTACAGGTGAGAAGTGAAAGTAAAGGATTGATGGAAAATCTTTTTATAGATGTTCAGACAATTAATACCCTTTATGAAAGAGTAATACATTTTTATGCTACCACTACAATTTTATTATATCTACTATACTTTAAGTCTACTTTTTACAGGGCTGAAGCTGCTAGGATTTTGCAGCTCAATGAATTTTCCTGTGAAGGGTGGTCTGAACATGCATGCACTGTGCTACGGATCCCCACAGCCACCATCTTAGTGTAGCAGGAGAAGGGAAGAGGTGGTACAGTCAGGAGTCAAGAGAGATGTTGGATTTCTTCTTCTAACCTTCAGATCTTCAGCCACTGCTGACTGTTACTGCAGCCCCAGAGGTGCAGCCCTGCACATTGGGAAGAGGTAGTTTTAAAAAGAATTTTCTGTTGTTGCAGATTTTGCTGTTAACATAGTATGTAAAAGGTAAAGGAACTGCAGAAACCCAACTGAAGGACCCACTGCAGGCAAAACAAGCTGGAAAGCTGAATGGATGCACTGTGCACAGGCTAACACTGCAAGCATGTTGTTTAATCCTCTGCGCACTGGGTGCTTCTATAACAGGAGTCTTCAGTCTGTGGTCTGCACATCCCTGACAGCACAGGTTCTCCTTTTGAAGACCCCAAGAAAGATTTCTGGAAAACTCATGCAACACAGAGGGCACATGTGACACTTACATCGCTGTGCCTGTCCAGGAGCAGAGGTCTCATAGACTGAAGGGACCCTATCTTCCTTCTGTACATTGCAACTGCTCAGTGGACAAAAATAGGACTCATTTCCATCTGAAAGGTAGGCTGCAGGTATTTTTCTAAACTAAGCTGTGTTTAAAAGCTTTGCTTACAGCAAATGTTCCTCCTCTGTGATGACCACTACCTGTGGTGCCTGGCAGCCACTTCATGAGCTATGCTTAGTAGTTGTTAGGTGGACAACTCTGCTAAAGAAGGACCATGATGCTGGAGGAAATGGTGAGCTGTTCACTCACTGGCAGTCTCCTTGACTAAGGTTTGCCCTCTTGTGCCCTCAGGTCTTGCTACAACCCTTTTGCAATGACTGTTCAGGCACTGTTTGCTTCCTACCAGTTCTCCATAAAGCCTTGTACCTCCCAGGATGTTTCTTTGTCCAGCCCATGGATTAGTAACATTCAGCCTCACATTTCCCACAAGCTGCTTGCTTCTTGGCTTCTGAAGTTGCCATCTCATGAGCTGCCACTGGCTCACAGTGGTTCACCCAAGGACTGCTTCTGAGATTATTTTAGGAAAGAGCCTACTAAAGTGGAGCCTAACCATACAACTCCAATTATCGTGGAAGGTATAACAGCACCAGCCTTGATTAAATTCTCACACTGCAATTAATTCCACAGGGATTAATTAACTTCCGACAGGCCTCAGTGTGAAAGTTATGGTGGTTGTTTTTTCAATCACAGTATGACTCAGGCAATTTATTGAACCACAGCAGAAGACACAGACTTAGATTGCTCCTGGCTTCCCAATGCAGGGTTTGTCATAGGAAATTAAGTCATAGTTCATGGTTTCTCCGTATTCCAGATTTTCAAAACTGGGGCTCCTGGTTTGAGGTGAGCTCTGATACTTGATAGTGCTAAAAGTAACAGGTGCTACTTCAGTTCTGAACTGGGACAGTGAGTCAAGTGCTGCACCAGAACAGGTTGTATGCATGGGCATTCAGTGATGTTTTATACCATATACATGGTGATGTCCATTAAAGTCTATATCACTTTTTCCTTTTCTTCCCACTAGACACCTTGTCCTCATAAGCTACAAAAAATCACATGAGTTGATCTAAGGTTTCAACGTGTAGCCAGATCAGAAATTGATGGCTACTGTGAGCAGTGAGCAGCTCTAGTATTTGCAGCAAAGGAGTCTTAGCACAACAAAATAAAAATGAAATAAAATGATGGTTTTGTGATGGCAGGCATGTATCAGCTACCATCTATAAGGGTGTCACATCACTGGAAGGCTGGAACAAGAATCGCCCTGCTTTTCAGTCCTGCAGGAGATATAGCATCCTTGCTTCTGATTTATTTTTTTAAATCAGCACAATTTGCTTTCTTTTGTCTGAAAGGAAACAGTTTATCCCTTTCATTCTTGGACAGTGTGGAGGAGTTCTGGGAAAGTTTGGGATCTTGATTCAATACCACACCAGCGCATGGGCTCTGTTTTAAGATAAGGGTATTCACATCCTGCTTTCATCTCTAACTTTAGTGGCTGTATAACAAACCACAAAGTTCTTTGCCCAGCATTGCCTGCCAGCAGCTCGATGGTGCTCTCAGAGTTTGAAATGATGTCTGAACACTTCATGGAATACTGTTGGGAGATCACCAGGAGACACTAATGAAACCTACACCCTTACCCAGTGTGGACAGGAGTTCTCACTGAGACTTGTCAGACAGAATTTAGAAAAACATTGAGCATCCAGGAACACACATCACATATCTGAAGAGCCTTGCAAGCCCCAGTGCTCTGGGTTATAATCACATCAGCGCTAGAAGGTTCTGGATCAAGTCTCACAAGACGAGACTGAATTTTTACGTGTGTATCTCACAGGCTGCCTGCCCAGACTCAGTACTGCTGTAGGTACACATAAGTAAATGTCAAAAATTGAGGAGATCTTGCACCTAAATCTCAGTCCTGCTCCCTTACTCCTAATAAGTCTTTTGCTTCCCTCTTCCTGGAAGATACTGGAAGGCTTATTTTCTAAACACACTTCAGGGGATACGGGCTAGCTCTGTGAACATGCAGCACTGAAGCAGCTCCATAATGAAGGTTCCTTTAGACAAGTCTTCTTTGTGTTTGGCTTACCTGATGCCACATTCACGGCAGAAACCCTTCAAAATCACACAGAACAGCCATATGTGCAGGCACAGGTTTGCTTGCCAAACTTCTGTCATTGAGATGATACAGAAGGAAAACAGTTACATTTGCTTGCCGAAACATGCACATGCCCTACATCTATGCAGACAAGTGTGCTATTATCTGGTGGTTTGTGGGCGCTCCATGCCAGACCGTTTAAGCTGAAATGCACATGGTAAATGTCTAGACACCTAATGCCCTAGTCCATGCTGATGCAAGGAATTGCACTGTGGGTGTGTGTTTGGTGAAGAAAGAAGAGGAGGGTTGCCAGATGAGCCAGTAAGATGCCATCAGAACCGGTGAGATCTCAGCTCTGATTTCACTTTGCATCTCTGTATGCTTCCCCTAAAGCAAAGGCAGTTCCTCACGGAGTACCTAATGCTGTTCATATAGCAAATTAGCATCACCATCTCAGTGGCACTATTTCATAAAAGCTGGGGTTTTGTAATCATCCTCCCTCTATGGAAGCAAACATACTAAACTCCACCCCATCTACTGTAAATAAAGAAGATAAAGACCTGTGCAATATCTGTACGGTCCTAAACCCCTCAGATTCTACTCAGCTTTAACTGACTTTTACTCAGTTTTTGTGTTAGCCCATGCTGCAGAAACGCTGACACATACCACAGGCAGATACCACTGTTGTCCAGAAAGAACAGGGATTTAGATGCTGTTTAAAGGCCACTAGGCTTTCACAACATGAGTCAGGAGATACTCCTGTGCTCCCTGCTGGCTTGTAAGTGCTAGGTGCCTGATAAAGCAGCAACATGGCCTGACCCGTTTCTGGTCTGCTGAGTAGTTTGATGACCACATTTTACAACTGTGTGAACAATCCCTCTTTCAGAAGGAGCTCCAGACCCAGAAGCCTGAAGGACCCACATAATGCGGAGAGGTGACCCCCAAAGCAGATGGTATTGCAGAGGATACAACTTAGCTGTCTTTGTAGGATAGGCAATGCTTGTCTGCTCAACTGTTTCCTCAGGTAACCTTCAGCGCATGGAAACATCTGGCAACTCTGAGCTCCAAAAACCTTTCTGAGTGTCCCTTGCCAGATAGACAGAAATATCCTTCCAAACACAGAAAAATGGTATCATCTGGTATTACAGGGTTAGCATCTCCATGGCTAGCAGCATCCTATCTCCTCAGCACTCAGTGCTTCTCTCTGCCTTTTGCCTTTCCCTGGCTATACATTTGAAGGGTTTTTTTTCTCCAGTCCTGTTTCATTTGCCCTTTTTTCATGGGGACAAGAATAACTAAAAATGTATGTACTTGCAAGTACATAAGGTGTTTTGAGGTGAATAATCATAGAATGGTTTTGGTTGGAAAGGACCTTAAAGATCATCTAGATCCAACCCCTTCCATGGGCAAGGAAACCTTTAACTAGACCGGGTTGCTGAAAGCCCCATCCAACCTGGCCTTGAATACTTTGAGATGGAGCACCCACCGCTTCCTTGGGTAACCTGTTACAGTGTCTTACTACCAGTAAAGAATTTCTTCCTAATAGCTAATCTAAACCTACATTCTTTCAGATACATTCCCTCTTGTCCTATACTATAGGCCCTTGTAGAAGTCCTTCTGCAGCTGTTTGTAGCCGTGCTTCAGGTAGTGGAAGGTGCTGTAAGGTCTCTTCCTCAGGCTGAACAGCCCCAGCTGTCTCAGCCTGTCCTGTAGGAAAGGGGCTCCAGCCTCCTGATCATCATCATTGCCCTCCTCTGGACTTGCTCCAGCAGATCCACATCTTTCTTATGTTGGGGGCCCCAGAGCTGGACACAGCACTCCACGTGGGGTCTCACAAGAGTGGAATAGAGAGGCAGAATCCCCTTCCTTGGCTGGCTGGCCATGCTGCTTTTGATGCAGCCCAGGATGTGATTGCGTTTCTGGGCTGTGAGTACACATTACTGGGTCATGTCCAGCCTCTCATTCACTAGCAGCCCCAAGTTGTTCTCCTCAGGGCTGCTCCCAATCCATTCTCTGCCCAGCCTGTACATGTGCTTGGGATTGCTCCCACCCAGGTGTAACACCTTGCACTTGACCTTGTTGGACTTCACAAGGTTCTCATAGACTCGTTCCTCAAACCTGTCAAGGGCCCTCTGGATGGCATCCCTTCCCTCCAGGGTGTCAACCACACCAAACAGCTTGGTGTCTGCAAACTTGCTGAGGGTGCACTCAGTCCCACTGTCCATGTCACTGACAAAGATGTTAAACTGCGCTGGTCCAAATACCAATCCCTGGGGAATACCACTTGTATCATGCTACATACAGGATTTTGTCTTCAAACTCCCTGAGGTGTCATCTCCTCACAGTTTTTAGAGAAGCAGCAATAAGCATGTCTCATGTGCTGCCAGTCTTGCACGTGCATTTTCTTTTGGGTACCTGTTGGAATTTGGCCCTTAGTATGAAGTGTCCATACACAAACAAAACCATGAGTTTGTTTGTTTGTTTGTTTGTGGTGTTTTTTTGTGGTTTTTTTTGGTTTGTTTCTTACTAATTAGTCTCCTTGAGAGGTACCAATACTGAAGATTGTAACACAGTAAGCCATCAGGCTACACTAAAAAGAAGTCTTGTGGATCTTTTCAGAGATAGCTGCCTATTTCCATTTGTCTTTGATGTATATTACAAAGAAAACCATCAGTGACTTACAGACCTCAGTTTGCCACTCTCAAAGCCTATCTGAAGAGGCAGTGTGCCATAGTGTCCCTTAGCAACTTCTGCATCGGTTGCAGCCATGATGTTCTTCAGTAATGTTGTGAATACAATGCGCAGATATATTCAGCCACAACTGAGCTCAGAAGATTCCATCACTTTAGTGAGTTCATCCTGGGGAAACTCCAGATTGCCCAACTAGAATTCCTCAGTGCTGTTCACTTAGCTACTCAGAAGGCCTGGGCCCTGCAGCACTGTCCCCAGTATGTGCACACTGCTGCTGGTTATCCCCAGGTATCAAAGAAGCAGGAAAGGACACACAGCCATCCCACAGGCTGTGGAAGCACTGCAGTTCTTGAAGTGGCAATCTGAATTAAGCAGTGTACAAAGGGAAAGGTGAAAGCAGCTGAGTCACCAAAACTTTACCAATTTGCTTAGCTTAATCTTCATTAAACACATTACCATTAAACATCTGCTGTATACTCACTTTTGCACCAAAGGAAAGCTCATTAACTTCAACCTCTGTGAAGACACTTTAATCCAAGCTATAGAATTTAATCCAACAGATTTACTGTACAACAGACAGTGAAAGCACCTTAGCCCCTGGGCATCACCTGTCCATACCTTACTTCTCTGTCTCTTCATCTGAAGGCTTCTGTTTTCTCTTTCCACTGGTCAGTGGGACCACAGCAGGACCATTGAGTTTGCCTTTTACATATTGTTGTGCTGAGCAACACAATCCCATCACTAGTACCAAGCTAGAAGGGGATTTTTTTAGCAGAATTTGACAGGTGATGGAAACGTAGTCCCAAAATACCTGGTGAAAATCATTTTCTTCTATACCTCACCCCTGGTGTCACTTAGCTTTTACTATCCTGCACTATCCTGTGCTGATGTCCTAACAGCAAGGCACATTGTCATTCCTTAGATGGCAGTTCCCTCAGGAACTTGGCTTTTTCCATTTTTCTCATGTTCATTTGGCAGAACACAAAGCATTCTAACCTTCTCCAACACAGTCATCATCCCATGAACAGCAGCTCTGTGGAATTTCCTAAGGGATTTTTTTACTTGGAATGTTTCTCTTTCACAATATAGGGGCTTTATTACCTTAGTTTTCTGGTCCTTTAATTTTAAAACCTCTTGAACAGAGAAAATTCAGACCTGACAAGCAACTATCTTAAAAGATTCATATCCTTGGATGCACATTTAATTTTATTCTAGATGAACATTAAAACAAAACTATGTGGAGAGCAGACACTACTGCTTAAGTTCTGAGTGCAAAATAAATAATTGCAAGCCAAACTGTGACTTGGAATTGATGTAACTGTATGAAGTTTGGGAAAACAACTTCCAAAAGGCACTCCAAAATGGCTCTCAGGATGTAGGCTTTAAACGATGAAATGAACACATGGTTCAAGTCAAGATTGCTCATAAGTACATTCTTGAGTAGGAAAGGCCTCACTTCAGCAATTGTTTAAATGTTTTCCTGAAACACAACCCAAAAAGTTTAAGAGGGCATGGCAGCCACTATTTCTTTGTAAGCCTATTTGCACTCTGCTAATCAAAATGCACCACAGGTCCATGGGAACTTCCCAGCGATGCAGATACTCATACTTGAAAAGCATGAGACACAGCTTGTGCTTTTTTTATAACACATGCTTTGAAATGCCCACTGAGTTGTTTTCACTTGATTAAAGAAAGCAGTCAGCTTTGCAGAAAACAGTTTATTAAATACATGAGACTTGGTTGCTATACCTAATTACAGACAAAATACTGGAATAAAGCATGCACATATCACAGACATCAATGACTATTTTGAATAATTTTTAAATGGTCTTTAATTCTGTAAGTTAAGGCTGTACCAATACAAATTTAAAAAAAATGAAAATAAGAAGTCACACTACAATAGTAGCAAACATTATACAGACACTGAAACCAACCTCTAATGCAGCAGAACCAGACTTTGTAAAGATTATCACACAGGAATAAAAATGGAGGTGAAGTGCAATAAAGATCAGAATATATCTGGGATTTGCAGATCAATAACAGTAAACGTCATACTCCAATTAGCACAAACTGAATCCTTTCTTTTCAGAAGCCTAATTATCTGAGAACTAATCAAGGGAGGAAAGCCAGAAACTCCACCAAAAATAAAAGACCTCTTGGTTTTTACTTTCTTCTGATTGAGGGCACTTCTGTACTCAAACACTAAAAGAGCATTTCTCAAGGAGACAGCATGGCAAACAGCAGTACAACACACATTTGTTTACTCTATCCCCATTAAACAAGAGTGGAGTGTCTCAAAGAAGAAAAATAAGTCACAGCAAAACCCCCCAGTTTTTAACTGCCACAAGTGACAGACAACTATGTTGACCATACTGATCTTCAACTGTGAAGGACCTTACCCTGTATGAAGCTTGCTCCTTAAAAATACACTGCCTGTATGGCAATCTGACATTCACATGGGTCAAAACCTATCCACCTGATAAGTAGAAAATATAAGAAGCCCTGGAAACCCCGTTAGGGATCTGGGGCTCAAAGTAGGTTATGAAATCTTTCCTTGTTTACAGCAGTAAAGCCTTTTTGCTTGTTTTTCTCATACTGCTGTGCAAGTACAGAAATAAGGTAATTTGAGGACAATGGGATTGAACTAGTACCTCTCAAAATGGACTAGCTGACAGTATTGCTCACGTTTTCAGAAAATGATCCAGTAATCTCTCCCTTCCCCCTAGATATTCTAGATTTGCAGAGCTTAAAGCATTAAAATGCAGCAGAATATTACTCCTCCCTAATAAACTGCTATATATATAATCTCCCAAAGGCAGGAGCAAGAGATCTGTGTAAGGTGCCCTGTGTACAGAAAACTGCATTTGGAGTGGAAGATATGTAGCACTCTGCATGGTAAAATCTCTGCTTTAAATAGCTGATTACAGCTGGGGCTTGCAAAGAGTTCAAAAAAAGAGCTAAATTCCCGAAATTCCGCTGAGATTCGAATGGATAATTCTTTCCTGGATCCTTTCAGCAGCACAGGCTAAGCTTTAGTCTTGGGTTGTTTGTGGTTTTGTTTTTTTTAAAAAAAATAGGCTGGTCCTGCAGTAAAATGCACTTCAGACAAAATGCAATTACAAGAGCAGTTACAGGACTGACAATATGTACACACACAATATGACTTCTTAGTCACTGTGATTGGAAGGTGATAACTAAACCAGCAAACTAGTATCATCCAGTTTGTATTCTTGAAACCAGTGAACCATGGTGAAAAGCAATCCAATGCAACTAGAGACTCTGACATGCCACAGGCAGCAGGCTAAATCCTAATGCCAGGTCTGCACCTGTAGAACCATAACTGTATTTCCATCGTGCAAAGTGGAAATAAAGGATATTTATGGCTTTTCTTACTCAGCTCTGAAGATAATGCAGATATATGTAGTTTCACAATAGAAGAGAAGAAGATGGGGGGAAACCAGCTGGTGTGCTGCAGGAATCTGACTATTTTATTTTTTTTATTTTTTTTTTCCTTGCAAGTTGGGCCAACACATAGCAGACATTAGGAAGACCAATTGGTAAGGCAATTAGTGCAGTTGGTGGGACCATGGAGACTCAGATCTGACTGTAAATAGAAGAAATGCAGGATAAAGACTCTGCCTTGAATATTTAATATTAGGGCCACATAGGCAGGAGTTCTGTGGAGTCAAAGCTCTTCTAGTGGAAGCATGTGTTCATGTGTAAATGGCTACTAGACAAGCAAAACAATGGAGAAACACATTGCAACCGGTCTCAATTGGCTTCTGGTCTGGTAAAATGAACCTGAAGAAGCTTCCAGTTTTGAGAGGACAGTAAAAAGACTTAACATTTAGGTTAGAGAGCCCCATTCTCTTCAACAGATGGGAACTGAGGTGCTGCATAAGGTTTCTAAGCATCCTAATCACTTGTTTAGATCTTCAGCTGGGTTTTTCAAATTCATTAGTTTGTGGGGGACTGGCTTAAAACCTACTACACAGAATGATTTTCAATGTGTTCTGTGTGCTTCCTTTAATACTGCTTTTTGTAAATGTCCTGGGTATCACAAAAAAGGAACAACCACATTGAAAATTTCAGCATAAACATTTTTCATTTTGGAAGCATTTTACATCACAAGGGGTGTAAATTTTCCTGCTTGGGGGCAGAGATTACTTTAGACCAATGCCTCCAAGGATTAACTAAGTGTGCTCTTATTATCCCAAATGTGCAGTTTTTAGCTGGTACCTCATTATTTTGATTTGAAAAGTCTTTTCAAGATGTGTAACAGGCTTTCATTTCTCGGTAGATATGGAAAAGTGGTCAGTCTTTTCTATTTTTCCCATACAAAATACTATTGTAGAGACCAGCCTAGGCACAGTGAACCATGCCTGGTGGCTGGGAAATGCACCAGAGAGACAAGTATCTCACATTTCCCTGTGTTTCTGTTCTATGAGTATAATATGATACAATTTAGGCCTGTCAAAATCTTATCAAAGTACAAATGAATGCATATATGTGCATGTATTTGCTATACTGCCAGATTCTAAGCAGAGGGGTGAAAAGGAACTGAAAATGCAATGTCAGAATTTTGACAAACAGTGCTTGTCTGCCATGGAAGCAGTTGGAAAGAATGAGACCAACAGGCTCGGGCTTGAATTTCATCCAAGTCTCATTTGGCAGCAATGTGTGGCTTCAGCAGAGGTGGAACAGAGACTGGAATCCACCACTTGACCAGGCTGACACTTGTTTACAAGAGCCAGCTCACAACTGCTACGAGAGCTAACGGCTTCTTATGGTAATCAGAGGACTGCTTTCATTAAATGGCATTTTAGCATGCTCCACAGTGACTTGAACAGGCTTGACTATTCACTGGATCCATTACCAACAGGAACATTTGGGCACTACGGATTCCCTTGTACCCCTCACAGCTGGCTCCAGGAGGTGGAACAGGAGAAGATGGCTTCTCTTCAGTCCTATTAAAAGGTTTTTTTCCCAAATAAAAATCACTGGGAAGACACTTTAAAGAAAGATGGAGAGTTAAATATTAATTTTTTTCTTTTTACTTTTTTTCTTAATCTTCAAGCTATTAAGTGATCCGCCGTGCAGAACCAGATATTTGAAGTTTGGCACCTCCCATCTAGAACAACATATTGATTCCTTCTACAGAAGGCACTAAATACTGGCATCAAACAAGAAATGATCAGCAGAATGCAGAGTTTTACCGTGACACATAAAACCCCCTACTAACTGACACAGCTTTGTACAGTTTTCAGTTACCTAAAATGGTAGTGATTATAGCAGCAATGGTTAGGATTTTTGCAAGTACCACATAAACATACAAATGTCAGAACATCTAGAAAACATGCAAAGTTTCAACAACAACGTCACTGAATCGCACAATGCATAGAATTATTATCATTATAATTATTATTTGGCAGGACAGTGATTTTCTTTTATAAAACAAAAGAACTAACAAAAATCTACTTGTTTACAAACTGTTCTTAAAAAAAATAAGTTGTCGTTCAAGTCAGTAAGTGAACATCAGCCTTAGAGTTTTAACTCACATTGTTAGGTGGAAATTTGGTTACATTTAAGACAAATCTGTTTTGCAACAGCTGTTTTGGAAGACACAGTGCTAATCTTGTCAGTTTACAAAATGGGAGAAAACACATTGACATTAAAAGATTAGAAAGATTAAACATTGCATGCAGGGAAAGATAAAAGCCTTGCTTTAGCTGTTTCTCCTAGTACTGCTCACCATGAGACCAAGGGTTGTCATAGCAAAAATGCTTTTCAAAGGCAGAGTTAGAGCCTGCACATAATTAAAACAAATGGAAAATATTTTCTAGTTCCAGTGTAAAACAAAATAGGATATTAAAGGATAAGGATTATGCTTGCCTTCTATAGAAAAAAAAAAAAGGACAAAAACTTCCATTGTGTTTGCCAGGCTTTCCCACTGCCTTTCCACTGTCTTCATTGCACTTGGATATTCTGCCACTTATTTTTCTTCCATTCTTGAATATCTGATCCACCCTGACAGGTCCTAAGATCACCTCGAGATAGACAAGTCACAAGGACAAAAACAAGCGCTGATAACACAACCATGTCCTTTCCTGCATACTTCAGACCCATTTGTTCCAGTGAGAATAGTCTTGTGCCTGGGGCGAAGTGCAATAACAGCCCAAGCTGGGTGGAAGCAGGTGGCATGGGCATGCATTTCTCACAGCTTCTGCAGAACTGGCACCAGATTCTCTCTGGCAGCAGCACCACCAGCTTGCAGGTACTGCTGTAAAGAGGTGCAAAATCAGGTTCTCACCATTTCCTCCCCTGACAGCTTTCAGACACCACTGAGGTGCTTCATGTCACATTTTGCCTGCACATCCCTGAATGCTCTGAATACTTCTGCATCTGCATTTCACATCCATGCACCCAGCCTTGCACAGAGGAACCCAGTCTTTCAAGTCACTCACAGAGAAAGCCCCTGCAGAAGGCAAAGTTTGCAAGATCTGAAATATAAGCATTGAGTGGAAAACAAAGGTCTCCACAAAGTGTTTTAGTCTGCAGTCATTGTTCAGGATATCTTCAGCCTCAGAGTCACTAGTATATTTTTCTCCCTACACAAAAGTTATCAAAATCAGTTTGACACCATTTACTATTGCCTTGCCTTCTATACGCACCACTGAAGATACTGAGGCAGTGTCTCCTGCATTGGTTTGTTTTCAGGCTGGAAATTTGACATATTTAAGTGCATTAAATGATAAGAGAAGAGAAGGAGGAATTCTGGAAGGAGCAATGTGGGGCAGATCAGGTACTACTTAAGGCCACACATGATGTAGGCCAGATCAGAATATGCTGTAAGAGTAAGGGCAGTCTCAGCAAGATTACAGCCTTCAGCGAGCAGATCAAATTCTAGGCCTCAGAAATGTCAGAGAGTTGCCTTTGTTCACAAAAAAACCCCCCAAAAAACAACCAACAAAAAGGCAGCTTAAATGGCAAAAACAGTATCTGTGAAATTAATTTTTAAGTGTTTAGTTTTCTAGTGTAGGAATAATACAATACTTTTGTACTAAACATTTTGCATTTTCTTGATGTTTTTTCCATTCATTTGGCTGTTTTGTTATTTTCTTGATACTTGTGGACAGTATAAAACAGTAGCAATCAAAAAGAACTCATAGGATGGATTCCCAAAGCATTGTTTAAAAGAGCTAAAT
>NW_008684386.1:0-10077 GCF_000695815.1 Acanthisitta chloris | reverse complement strand
CTGAATTTCAAAGATAGCACCTATCTCAGCAGTCTCTTAAATGCTGTGAACAAAACCACTATTAATTACAAAAGATCAAATCGAAATCTGAAAATGTACTGGTTTTTTCAGGTACTAGTAACTGCTGTGTAATGAATGCTGAGCACAGGAGTATAAGATTAGCCAAAAGCATCCTAATCCCTTTGAAACAGTAAATCCATTTCTAATGCACAGACAACTCATTTAGTGGCATTTGCATAATGAAATAAATAGAATTTTGTCTGAATTACCAACTAACAGTAACCAATTCAGTGAAAAAAACAGAGGAAATAAATTAATTGCTTGAGACAGAGATCCATTAGTTCGCGTAATGAGAAAATGTTGTGCCAAACCAATCTTTTCCCCCATCAGATTAGGAGCTAAAGCTTAAGACATCACCACTGCTTCAAATATATTCCAGTGAGTGGATAGTGTCAAACTTTTCAATAAGCTCACAGGTGTTTCTTGGCTGTGGGACTTTATAGCTTTGCAGCATTTTGTCACGGTAAATGCCTCTCTGCTGCTTTCAGGAAGAGTCAAGGTGCTGGAGACCAACATCAGCAGAGCTTTGCAGGGTGTCAGCCAGAGCGCAGTGGAGAGGAATGGGCTGGAACACAGTTTGCATGAGTGAAGCTGGAACCAGTGAGATCATGCAACTTGCTGGGGGCTCAGAGAACCCCAACTTGTCCTCAGAAGGGTCACTCTGTCACTGGCTGAAGTTGTGCTTCTCTGAAAGAGGTGGAGCACTGATGTCCATTAGCTTTCCAAAACCCTTGAGGAGATAGAGCACAGCCTCACGTGCTTGTCACATGTTGTCCATGGGAAAGCATCATCATTTAGTTGTGCTTAGGGCCTTCCCCCTTCTTGGCTTGCAAATGCCTGGCTTATTGGGTGTCCTTGACAAGCTGCCCCTGGGCACTCTGTTTTTGGAGAATGGTGTAGCAACATTCATGCTGGCTCTGCCCAGAGAAAATAGATGTTCTGGTTGGCACCAGTGGATGCAGTACTGTCCCCAGTCACCAATGCACAGCTCAGCACATGGGGACCATCACCAGAAAGTAAAGTTCAAGTTTTTTGGCTAGGAATATAGCCATACTTTATACTGGACATCCTCTTCTTTCTACTGCTTCTTAGCACTGAGTGCAGATTCATTACACCCAGGAAAGCACAGAAATAAAAGAAAATACATCCTGTCCCTTAAGAACAAGGACAACAAATCAGCCATCTCTTCATGCTGACATTTAGCAAAGAACTCTCGTTAAGAAATGCATACCCACTTCCTGCCAAGTTTCATAGTGAACAGCTGAGTCCTTCTCTACCCTAACCCAGAGTCATTAATTGGCTCATTTCAGGTAAATCAAATGACAGATCTATGTCCTGTAAATTCTCTTCTTTAACATGGATTTACACTGCCTCTGGAAGTTCAGGTTGCTGGATGGGTCCCAATGCCCTATTGTCCACACTATATGAGATGAACTCCTTTCCATGACAGAGTGAGCCCACAAGTTGTGTAATGTTGAGGACCAGACATCTCAGTCTTACTTTAATGATGTCAGTGGAGGGCCAAACAGCGCACAGATGTGGGCCAGGTCCTCTACACAGGAGTAAATTTCATGACTTGAAAGCTCTCTCACAAGAAGCAGAAGAGAGAGGGAGAGTGCTTCCAGCATGAGAGATGCGAGCCTCAGAGTGCTCACATGCAGTATCCCACAAACCCCGCACACCCAATGCGAGGTGGTCTGCCCTGAGCGTGTTATCCCCAAAGCACAAGGTCACTTGATAGGCAGGGAGGGAGCTCTGAGCCAAAAGCCACCCTATACAAAGCAGTCCCTCTGCCCCACACCAGGAAAGGGGAATATTAGAGGATCAGGAATGGTGAGAGGAGCAGGGATGTTGGGATGGGGAAGACCAGTCAGTCAATCACAGTCACTTGCAGCTCATTGTCAGAGAGAATGATTAGCCCATGCAGTACATGTGCTAGTCAGGTCAGTCAATGCACTTATGGGATGTACTCAGACATAGTGACAAGAAAGGGTAAATATGAGCTGGATAGGTAGGAAACCTAGTGCAACAGGAATCTCAGTTTCCTTTAAGGCTGTTTCAGTCCTTAGGGCAGCCCAGGCTCTAGAGTGACACAGTGCCTGCTCTTTCTGATCCCCATCTTACCACCCCAGATCGCTTGAGCAAACAGCAGGACAACATTTGGTCACAAACATCTGAGACACATGCATGAGACAGTACAGAGTTGCTTGTGTCTCGTTCTCTGAACAGTTTTCCAAAGGGCAGTGATGCTGTAGACTGAATACCAGCGCACAGCAGCTCCTAAAAACAAAACAGCTTGAAAATGCTGATATTCTTCACAAAGGAGAATGTGCAACAGGGACACTGATTCCATTGTTAGATTGTCCTCTATGACAGTAGTCTGGATGCTACTATCACAGAATTATTGCACTATGCAAATCAACAACATATATGCAGTTATTTTAGATATCCCTTGGAATTTAGTCTACAGTGTCGTTCATGACATTATTTCATTCTCCTGCACTTAGAAACACATTTTGTTGCATAAATAAATTTTTTTGAAAATAAACAGGCAGTTGGCAACACTCAGATATCAAAGACTTCAGTTTCAACTACCTGCATGAAGACATGTAACATTGTGCAAACCCACAATATCATAAATACACGCATGAGTGACTAATAAAACAGAGCTTAAGCCGTCCAAGTGCCCACAGCTCTGTCCATCTACATGTGCAATCACGTGAACAGATCCAACTGCATGTATTGTGCACAGCTGCATCCAGATCAGTCCAGTGACATCCATGTATAATCCCCATGTTTGACTCTTGTTTTGGTGTCCTGAGAAGGCCATGTGGGAAAGCCTGCACTAACATTGGTGCAGACTCCTTCACACTGTGTGCAGGCCTGTGCTTTGGCACTCTGCCTCTTTCTTAAGTTTGAGGCCAAATTTTGCTCTTGGTAACACTGAGCAAATATCTCAAAAGCTGGTAGATAGTTCTGAAGGCATCCAATACATCTATAAATGATTCAGAAAGGTCTCAGTCCACATTATCCTTTTCATGTGTTTCTAATGGGATGCAGTAGCTGAGACAGGTTAATAACTCTGTGATGCTGGTAAGGAAACACCATCCTCTGCCTTGACGATCAGCTCTGCACTTCAGTTTTTGAGCAGATCCAACTCAGTATGTTGTCCGACTTTCCCCTTTTTTAGCTGTGTTTTCTGCAGGGCAACTGAGTTGAAATCACTCACTGAAGAGGTCTAATGCCAGATAACAAAAGGAGAGTGGCAGGAAAAAAGAAGTGAAAAAGAAAGGAGAAAAGCAAGCCCCATTTTGGAGCCAGCTTCCCCCATCTTAAGGAAATCACAGCCTTACTGTGTGGTACAAGCTCAGCTTTTACATTGGAGTACCATGTAGTTAGGAGCACAGCCAGCTACCTTCAGTGCCTCAGTGTAGCTACCTCACCCAACAGCCATCATGCAGGCTCTTCTGGACAGCAGCAGGACAAGTCTTTTGCCAGGTGCCCTTTTGATTTCATGGTAAAAAGCACTCAGTATCAAGAGCCATGGTAGGAGACCCCAATCCTTCACTGAGGCAGAGGGGAGGTCTGGTAAGAGTTGGGAGCACTAGCCCCTGGCCACACTGCTGTGTGTTAGCACCAGGGAAACTGCAGACCACTGTAGTGAGCTTGCAACTTGCCACTGGAGCAGATGTGATACTCACAGTCAGAGTACTGAGAGATAATTACAATCAACTGAGTTGTCCCCTGTCAGCTAAGCTGCAGCGACTAGGACATCTACTCTCCTACCAGTATGAGACAAAATCTGAAGTCTCCGTCCCAGTGGGTCAACAGCCTTTCAGGGCCTTAATACAAATTGTAATTAAATAAACTGTGGTCACTCAATTCCTTGTAATTGTCCACAAATGAAGACTGGATAATATGTTGTGCTACATACACTTCAAAATTAATAAATTTATTTTTGGACTCCAATGCTACTTGGGTATCATATTCTGCCCATATGTGTTTAAGTTCATCAACAAGTGACTCTATGCGAGGCTGCCCAATCAGCATTTGTCATCAGCACTAACTGGAAGCTGGACTTACTAGAGATATCACAAAGCAGAACAAAACTATTCATAGAATTACAGAATCAAAGAATGAGTAAGGTTGGAAGGGACCACAGTGGGTCATCTTGTCCAACCTCCCTGCTCAAGCAGGGCCATCCTAGAGCACATGGCACAGGATTGTACCCAGACTGTTCTTGAGTATCTCCAGTGAAGGAGACTCCACAACCTCTCTGGGCAACCTGTTCCAGTGCATCGTCAGAGAGATGCTCCAGTTCCTTAATAATATTTGTTGTCCTCCATTGGTCTTGCTCCAGGAGCTTCGCGTCTCTTGTACTGAAGAGCCCAGAAATGGACACAGCACTCCAGGTGAGGCCTCACCGGGGTGGAGTAGAAGGGCAAGATCACCTCTGTCAAGCTGCTGGCAATGCTCTTCCTAATGCACCCCAGGATACCATTGGCCTTCTTGGCCACAAGGACACACTGTTGGCCCATGGACAGCTTCTTGTCCACCAGAACCGCCAGGTCCTTCTCTGCAGAGCTGCTTCCCAGCAGCTTGTCCCCCAGCTTGTGCTGGTTCCTGGGGATCCTCTTTCCCATATGTAGGACCTGCATTTGCCTATGTCAAATTTCAGACAGTTCCTCTCTACCCATTTCTCCAACCTGTCAAGGTCCTTCTGAAGACCCCGTGAGGTACCAGCTACTCCTTCCAGCTTTGAGTCATCAGTGAACTTGCTGAGAAGGCACTCAGACCCCTTCAGCCAAGTCATTGATGGATAAATTAAACAATACTGGGCCAAATATTGAACCTTGGGGGACACTACCAGTAACAGGTCTCCAACTAGACCCTGTGCCACTGATTACAACCCTCTGGGATCTGCTGTTCAGCCAGTTCTCAATCCACTTCATTCATCCAGCCCACACTTCCGAAGTTTGCCTAGGCAGATGTTGTGAGAGACAGTGTCAAAGCCTTGCTGAAGTAGAGGTAGACAACATCCATTGCTCTCCCCTTTCCAGGAAGCTGTTCATCATAGAAGGCAATCAGGTTTGTCAAGCATGGTTTACCTTTAGTGAATCCATGCTAACTACTCCTGATCACCTTCTTGTCATCCCTGTTGATAGAGATGGCCTCCAGAAAGGCATTTCATCACCATTCTAGGGATTGAAGTGAGGTTGATTGGCCAGTAATTTCCTGGGTCCTCATTCTTTCCCCTTTTGAAGATTCGGCTGACACTCACTTTGTTCCAGTCCTCAGGCAACTCTAATGGATGCCACGATCTTTCAAAGATGATCACAAGTGGCCTTGCTATGATGTCCTCTAGCTCTCTCAGCACTCATGGATGCATCCCATCAGTGCCCATGGATTAGTGAATGTCAAGTTTGCCTAGCCGTTCTCTAACCCAATCCTCCTTGACCAAGGGAAAGGGTGTCTTCTAACATTTCTTTACCCTGGTCTTCTGGGCCAGAGATCCCTGACAGCTGGTCTTGTCAATGACAACAGATGTAAAGGCAGCATTCAGTAACTGCCTTCTCTGCATCATCTGTTATCAGGGTCCCCCTTGGTGGTTTAGTAATGAGACCACATTATCCTTTGATTTACTTTTGTTAGTGACATAGTTGAAGAAGACCTTCTTGTTGTTCTTGACAACTTTCGCCAGATTTAATTCCAGTTAGGCCTTGGTCTTCATTGTGATAATATTAAGACTATCACAATAAGCACACACACTCTACAGCTTATCCCCCAACCAGACAAGCAAAAGCTGCTGATGTGCTCTGCTAAGCCAAGGGTATCAGAGATGTTGCCTCACCCAGTGAGTGTGCCAGACATCAGCACAAACCATTCTAATAATGTGGTGATCAACAACTTAGGCAGCACGTGGAATTAAGAAGTCATAGGAAATGCTTCTTATGACCTCCCAGTTCAAAATCCAAGAGTGCAGGTCTTACTTATTCTCAGGTCTGTGTTGGGGCTGAATTACACCACTGATGTGAAGCAGTGCTTCAGCAATGTGCTTGCAGAATGGCACATGCACAACCAGTGATTCGCCTCCTTAGAGCAAAGAGGGGTGGTTGGACAAGGACAGAGATGTGGGAAGTGGAGACCTGCTGTCCCAAAAAAAGCCAGCTGATACAAAGGCCCATGATGTAGAACAGGAAAGGAAAAGTAGGGAAGTAGGGCACATCACAGAATCACAGAATATTCGGAGTTCGAAGGGACCCACAAGGATCATCAAGTCCAACTCTTGGCCCTGCACAGGACAGCCCAAAAATCACACCATGTGCTTGAGAGCATTGTGCAAATGCTTTTGAACTCTGTCAGGCTTGGTGCTCTGACCACGCCCCTGGGGAGCCTGTTCCAGTGCCAAAACATCCTCTGCATGAAAAATATTTTCCTAATATCCAACCTAAACCTCCCCTGACACACTCTCTTGCCATTCCCTTGGATCTGGTCACCAGAGAGAAGAGATCAGTGCCTGCCACTCTGCTCCCCCTTTCCCCCTCAGTCTCCTACAGGAGGTTGTATACAGCAATGAGGTCTCCCCTCACTCTCCTCTTCTCCAAGCTGAATGGACCAAGTGACCTCAGCTGCTCCTCATGTGGCTTTCCCTCAAGACCCTTCACCATATTTGTTGCCCTCCCTTGGATGTTCTCTAATCGTTTAAGATCTTTCTTACACTGCAGTGCCCAAACCAGCACAGAATATTGAAGGTGAGGCCAGACCAGAGCAGAGCAGAGTGGGACAATCACCACCCCCAACCAGCTGATAACGCTGTGCCTGATGCACTCCAGGACACAGTTGGCCCTCCTGGCTGCCAGGGCACACTGTTGACTCATATTCAACTTGCCATCAATGAGGACACCAAGGTCCCTTTCCATGGAACTACTTGCCAGAATCTCATTCCCCAGTCTGTACATACATCCAGGGTTGCCCCATCCCAGGTGCAGAATCTGGCACTTGGCCTTGTTCAACTTGATAGGGTAGGTGATTGCCCAGCTGTCTAATTTGTCTAGGTCTCTCTGCAAGGCTTCTCTGCTTTTGAGGGAGTCAACAGCTCCTCCCAATTTTGTGTCATCTGCAAACTTGCTTAGTATTCCTTCAAGTCCTGTGTCCAAGTCATTTATGAAGATGTTGAAGAGCACTGGGCCTAAGATGGAGCCCTGTAGAATCCCACCAGTGGCTGGTCATCAGCCTGATGTAGCCCAGTTCACTATAACCCTTTGTGCCCAACCCATGAGCCAGTTGCTCACCCATCATGTGATGTGTCTATCCAATTGTGTTCTGGACATTTTGTCCAGAAGGGTGCTGTGAGAGATTGTACCAAAACCTTTGCTGAAATCCAAAGAGATTACACCAACTGGCTTCCCTGTCATAGAAAGAAATCAGATTTGTCAAGCAGGACCTTCCCCTCATGAGGCCATGCTGACTGTGCCTGATGACTGCCTTGTCCTTCAGGTGTTTTTCAGTACCTCCTAGAATAATATTTTCCATAACCTTACCAGGCACTGAAGCAAAACTGACAGGCCTGTAGTTACCAGAGTCATCCTTCTTGCCCTTTTTGAAAACTGGGACATTATTCAGCTTCCAGTCAACTGGGACTTCTCCAGATTTCCAAGATCATTCAAAAATCATTGAGAAAGGCCTTGCAATGACATCAGCCAGTTCTTTAAGTATTCTTATTCTATAAGTATTCAGGCTCCATAGATTTATAGGGATCCAGCTTCAATAGCTGCCACTAGGAAGTGCTGAGATGAGTGCCAATGGGGGAGAAACAGAGATATATACCTTCTTAGAGGCTAGCTCCATGGTTGTGCTCTCACCTGGCACCACTAGAGTGTTCCTTGGCCTGGGACCACCTGCACTCTAGCATATACTAAGAGCAGCTGTGTGACTCCCCAGTGGGAACGAGCAAAGAATCCCACAGAGAGCAGCACTGGCCTTGAAAAACTGCTTTTAACTGTATCACATTAAAAGTACTGCCATGAAAAGGCAAGGTTCTGCAAACAGCAATCAGATGTCTGGCCTCATCTGGAAGCTGGGCAGCTGTCTTTCTGGCTGCACCCTGTCTTTTTGTGCTTGTCTCCTTCATCTACAAGTCAGGGTTGCCATGGCACTGAAAGTCATGGACACAGCTTGCAGTCACTTCAAGCCCCAAAACCAAGTTACAAAAGCATGGCTCTTCAATATGAATGACTGCTTGTGCCCACCAATCTGCTACCTATCCTACAGCCCTGAGATATAGTGGACGATAACTAGGAGCTCTAGAGCTGGTTGGTACACTGCCATGGCATGCAAGACTCTGGGACAGCCAGCACATAGCAAATCCAGACTTTGTACCAGCCTTGCTACATGCAGAGAACAAAGAGATCAGAGCCAAGTTGTGTCACCTGCACAAAGATTCCTGGGAGGACAGGTATTATAGTGGAAATCTCTGCACTTAGACTTTCCAAAGACACATCTACCTATTTCATCCCCAAATCAGACCTTCAGTAAGGCTTAAATGAGTGCAGAAGTTCTGCTGACCCTCTCTCACACAGGAACATTTCATCCTAGCAACACAGAAAACAGGTTTTAGGTGACAGGTGGGTTATTTCTATTTCTATCTGCTACTGTTGTTTCACCCTTTCTTTGGAGTTTGTGATGATTAAAATAATTGCACAGTTGTAGATCTAAAGAGTATGAAGGATATCCAGGAATGTGAAGAAATAAAGACGAACAAGCATAAAGAAACACAACAGTTAAAAATCTCGAAACAAGAAAGCCCCTCAGTAACACTTTGATCCAACACCCATGGGAAGTCAGCTGAAGTTGACTCTTTCTTTGACTTCAGCAGGCACTAGATGACCCCAGCAGACTTGTCTAAAGCCTCGTAACAGCCCCAGGATATCCTTGTGGAACTTAAAACTATGTTTAATCACTTGAAAAGTACCCTTCATCATTTTAAAGGTCAATAATTATAATTGTTCACTGAAATACTGAATTTGTTAGTGTATTCCCTGTACTTGGAGAAGATGAACAATTACATTGCAAAAATCAGATGTTGGAACAGCAGCACTCGTTATTTCAAGGCATTAAGGACAAAATTCTGCCTTCAGATTCACATGCATATTTTCCATTGTCTGCAATGGAAATAGATGATGTACAGATAACTTTGATTTGTATTCCAGCATCTAAAACTGTCCAGCTTCTAAATTTTCCATAGAAAACACAGAATTATTGTTACATCCTCTACTTTCTTGTGGATTTCAAATGATGGCTTAAGACATATTTGATGCATTTTTTTCTGTACAGTTTGGGACAATATTGCAGATTCTTCTGCAGTGTTGCCTTTCCCAGAATACTGAAAGAGTGCTCTAAGTCAGTAGATTTTACATTAAGTACACAGACTGACAAACTATGAACAGACTATGCTTAAACAGTGAAAAGTATGCACTTTGTCATTATGCTTTTTGCATATTGTTGAGAACAATACTTTAAAGTCTAAAGACTAGCAACATTTGGAGCCCAGAAAATCAACAAAAACAGAAGTTAAAAATAGCCTTTAGCTGACTTCAGGATTTTGTTAGCATAAATGAGCCTTAGGAAACAAAATAAAGAATCGACAAAACATGTTGTAAATGGTTTTGTGAACTTACATTGATGTATTTCTTATTTCTTGGTCTTGCTGATCAAGAATAAGCCAGCAGGTAAGAAGCAGCAGCCAGTGTTAAGTTTGGTTCCTCCACTGTGGGAGGTCATGTTAAAATACTAAGCTGAAAAAATGCTTTAAAACAGAATTGCTACGTATGCCTCCCTGGGGATTTACACTCACTGAAGTGTGCATGTTAAAAATGGTATTTTCAGTCTATCTTGTGTTGCCTGAGAACCATTTTTATCCTTCTAAAATCTGCATTTATATTATAACCCATAAGTACCTTTCATTTTTGTATTAACACTATAAATACTATGTTAGTAATACTAAACTATTTCTGTTGA
>NW_008684385.1:111990-115575 GCF_000695815.1 Acanthisitta chloris | reverse complement strand
ACCTTCAAAGATCATCTAGCCCAACTCCCCTGTCAAGCGCAGTGACACCTTCCACTAGATCAGTTGCTCAAAGTCCTTTCCACCCTGTCCTTGAACACTTCCAATGATGGGACATCCACAAGTTATCTGAGAAGCCTGTTCCACTGTATCATGTATCCAGTCTAAATCTATGCACTTTCAGTTTAACACCATTGCCCCTCATCCTGCCACTACAGGCCTTGGTAAAAAGTCTTTCCCAGTCTTTATTTAAGTCTCCTTTATATATTGAAAAGCCACAATAGGGTCTCCCCAGAGCCTTTTCCAGACTGAAAAACCTCAACTCTCAGTCTTTCTTCACAGAAGAGGTCTTCCAGCCCTCTGACTAATTTTTTAGTTCTCTCTGAACCTGCCTCAACAGGTCCATGTCTTTCCTGCGCTGAGGACTCCACAGCTGGATGCAGATGGGGTCTCAAAAGAGTGGAATAGAGATGGAGAATCAAATTCCTCAGCCTGCTGGCTGTACTTGTTACAACTGGCTTTCCATACTGAAAGTGCACATTGCTGGCTTGGGTCCAGTTTTACATTCACTAGTATACCCAAATCCTTTTTTGTCGGGCAGATCATTCTATGACTCTCAGATTCTCAATTCGTTCCTCCCCAGATCTGTACTGATATTGGGGATTGTCCTCACCCAGTGCAGGACCTTGCACCTGGCCTAGTTAAACTTCATGATCTTCACATAAATCCACCCATGTTAAACAGCATGGAATCCAGTACATACCCTTGGTCATTGAGTCATTGAGTGGCCATCCAGTTGATTCCTTACCCATCTAACAGTCCATCCATCAAACACATACCTCTCCAGTTTAGGTGTAAGAATATTGTGGGGACCATATCAAGGTACTTACAGAAGACCACATATTTGTAGCTCTTCCCTTGTCCACTGATGCAGTCACTCCATCTTAGAAGGCAGGCATGATTCTCCCTTGGTGAATCCAGTTGGCTTTCTACAATCACTTCCCTGTCTCCTGTATGTTTCAAAATATCTTCCAGCAGGATCTGGTCCAGGATCTTGAAAAAAAGTAGTGCAGAGGATGAGCTTCACTGTGGGAAAACTACCTGCCTGTTTAGGGTGTCTCCTCTATCAGATAAATATTGCTTCCTGAAATTTAACCCTACTCCCTGACATCGGAGACTATATCATGGTTTTAAATTTCTTGTGTCTTAAAGGTGACAGTTGGAATTGGACTGTAATTGTGTCTTGGCATTTCGGATTATTGTGCCATTAAATAATTATCAGCTCAGACAAATAGTGAGTAAATGCTTTGTGTTACTTGGACTTCAGAGGAGCAACAGTAGAGAAGAGGCTGGGAAAGAAAGAGCATTTCAAACATTGATATTTGTGTAGTAACCCAGGGATTTGCTTTCTTCTTGAATAGTGGAGACATGCAGACTCATTTTCCTTTTTGAAAGACTTCATTCTTTTCACATTGTGCTAAAATACTCCAAAGGTGTAAAAGCAGGGAAGGTTTGAAGGGAATGTCAGCAGATGTTTACATGAGAGACCAGAAATCATAGAGCAAGCCTGAGTGCTATTTTCATTTCAAAAGTGTGATACACTTGACTCTATCTCTCAGTCTTTTGAAGAGAATTGGGTCAAGAAGAGAATGTATTTCTCAAGGACCTACTTAGGAAAGCCTTTTACTCAACAACAATGACAACACAGGCATTACCTTTATTTCAAGATAGTGTGTGTTGCAGTACTGAACTTCTAAACATCTTGATGATAAGGTGACCAAAAGACACAAAACTTCAGGAGGCAGAACAGTGGTATATGCTAAACATCATTCACATGATCTGTGTGATGCTCAAGACAGTTTTGGGTCTGAGGGATATGAAAGCTAGGAGTAGGATAAGGCAGAAAGAGAAAATAACACATGAAGAGAAACCTGAGTTAAGCATGAGAGAGCACACAGTGATGTATCACTCCCAGGGCCACAACACAGTATCTGTCCCCACATTGGCACAACAGAGGCCCTTCACATCTGTTTGCCTCTTGGACCTCTTTTCCCTTCATGATCTGAAAACCAAAGCCTGTCACACTCTAAACCAAGCAGCACTGCAAAAAATCTTGTTCTCTGGTGTAAAAACTGTCTCTTGTACTGTGAGGACTGCCTCTCCATCCTTTCATTTCAACCTGGAGCCACATTTTATTAGATCAGTGCCTGTTACAAGTAAAACCGAGCAGGTACAATCAGTTCAGTTTTCACCAATGCAAATCACTAGTTCTGCTGTCTCCAGCTAGTTTGAAAGCGAGAGCTAATTTTCAGCACAAATGTGTGAAATCTTCAGGCATCTGATAAAACTAGCAGAGCCTTTCACAAAACAGTGAAAAGAACCTTAACAGGAATGTCATAAGAAGCCTGGGAATGGAGTTTGGGGCAGGACCTGGGTTCAGACCAGGGCTTGCTGGGGAACAGCTGGGGATGAACCTGTAGGCAGTTCACTCCTGCACTGCATCATGCCTAGGGATGCAGTCCTCCTGGCCACTGTGCCTCTACTCTGGGGAGCTGGCCAACCCCACTTCTGCCTCTTCCAGTCCATCCAGAGGCAGTGCAGGACACATCAGAAAAATGACAAAGCAAGATACGGACAATCATAACTCTCATTTAATGCATGTTGGTGTCTCACCTAAATAATTTTCAAGACAAAATAAAGAAAGTATTTTTTTAAAGGACTACACTACTCTGCTCCCATTTCATCTGTCTGTCTTCAGGCTACTTCTGTCCCTATTGCTGCAGAGCTGGGCTGGGTTTTTTCTTTGTTATCAGTCCCAAACTAGCTCAATGGTCTCTAACCTCAGCCATTATTATCAATTACTGTAAGGGCAGCTGCCTTGTTCTCTTTGTCAGAACTTCAGCATGAAGGGTAATAGATGGCTTCAGGCTGGCTTCCTGCCAAGAGGGATCCATTGTTTTCATCTGTGATACACAAAGAAAAAATATGGAGTTAAATGAATTTGATTAGACTGAGCTCAGCCTAGCGTAGCATTCAAGCTCTAATTTTGCTCTTCTGCAGTATGATTTTACATTCCTGAAATCAGCTTTAACCACTGATTTAAAGCTTACTTAGAAATTCAGTGACTCCTTTTAAGCTTTATAACTTCCACCTAGACTCTCTCAGTGCAGGTGTGTTGTGTTTGTTTATATTATATATAATCTATTTTCATGAGTTTGTAAAGAAAAAGATGGAGATCTCTTATTTCCAGACAGTCTCATTTTTGCAGCTTGGCAAAGCAGTGAGTATTCAATACAGAAATTCTTCTTCCTGACACACATCACTTGCTCTTTTTTTTCTTCTTGTCCACAGTGTAGCATCTTCTGCCAGTTCTGCACTTGTACCAGTCATGGAAGTCCCACATGCCAGCACAGCAAAAGTCTAAAAAATAACCAAATGAAGAACAGTGGAGATTGTCTTACACAGCTCTTCAGCACATAGAAGAGTGCTGCAGTATGCACCAAAGAAGAAAATTTTGCTGAGAGAAAAGGATTAAAAACTTGACAGCTTAATATATGTACTGGCAAAGTCAATGGGAAAAAATCCAAA